>NC_056726.1:192962393-192992393 GCF_019279795.1 Protopterus annectens
ACCTCCTAGTGAATGTCGTGTCTTTGGAATAGGCTACCTATTCATGTGAAACAGAGCACCTCGATGACACTGTTCAAATGTAATCTGGACAAGTGGATGGAGCACTGTAAATTCTTATAGGAAATAGTGTCCACAACCCTCCTGGACATGGGCAGTCATTATTAAATGCAATCTTGGGTATTAACTACATTTTCCTGAAATGACCTCTGGGTTGATAGCTTAGTAATCTCCTGTGATTCTATGATCTTATATATATATGTGTGTGTGTGTGTGCGTGTGTGTGTGTGTGTGTGTGTGTGTGTGTGTGTGTGTGTGTGTGTGTGTGTGTGTGTGTGTGTGCCTACTTGCTATTGGCCAAAAGACTAACTTGGTTGTTTGAGTTTTCTTTCTGCCTGGCTCAATATTTCAGAGCTCCAACTGTCTTAATGATGACACTATTGTTTCCAGAGGTTTTTTGTTACATCCAGATCAATCCACTGCTGGATAAGTGGTCGAAAAAGCTGCTATGCGCTGTATTTCAAATACTGAAAGTTGTAGTGTTAAACTGCACTGTTTTTGATGAAGACATTTCACTTTAAACCTGCTTTTCAGTTGTCACTGATGATACATTGCAAGTGTTTGTTGGACTGCATCCAGGCCCTGCCAGAACTGTATATTTACTGCTGAGTACTGAACTGCAGTTTATCTGAAAATCTGTTAGTGCTGTATCTCTTATCTGTATATTAACTACTGTGACATTGTTCTTGGTTTCGAATTATCAGTGCTTTGAATTCTTGCTACAGCCATTTTATTTAATTTTCTGCACTTTCTGTTTGGTGTCTAGCCTTAATCTGTTATTTCTGCACTCTGGGTGGCTGCAGGCAGTGTTTTTACATTAGGAAGCCTTTGGTATGCTCCATTGTGGCAGAATCATGGGACCAGGTCAGTTCTAAGCTGGGATACACTGTTTGAAACCTCCAAGTGCCTGCTTGCTATTGGCCAGCGGGCTAAATTATTTCCGTCACTAGCCCAGATGTAAGTAAAATAAGCTGGTAATGACAGCAATATTCTTAACGCAAGTTTATTGTCTTTTTAAAAACAACATACGTTTTCGCTACTGTTCAACAGTAGCTTCTTCAGAGAAACAAACACAAAGAAAACGCCAAACATTTAAACCTGCAAGTGACGTGGATACGTTAGAACACGTCACTGCAAGTCACAAATAGTCTTCTGCATTCGCTGAATACAATATGTTAGTACAAGAATAATAGAATGCATGTAAAAACAAGCTTATACATCAATGTTGTGTTAAAGAATGTATATATGCAATAAGACCAATGCATTCAACAAGTTAATACTTCTATGAATAATCAATTACTACATAAATAAAACGTATTATAGCATGCCAGCAATGCTACTGCACATTTTCTAAAAGGTATCCAAAGTTCGTATACAAGTTAATCAAATATGTTAATGATTAAACCAACTATGTAATCCAATTGTTTAATTAATATATAAAAAATGTATTTAAAAAATGTATATATTCGAACAATGTTCTTTTTAGGAAGAATATATTAATTAATGATACCGTGATGCTGTTACACAACAATCTCAGGTAGAAGCAATTTTCTTTTAAAAAGTTTTCTTTTAAAAATTTAAAATTCTTATGCTAATTATAGTTGTTTACATTATGAACGTTTGAAATGTGTGCCTCCAACAAAGTTTAAGGACCATATGTTAACTAGTAGGAATATTTTACCTCAGGGTACTCCTTAATTTTAGTATACAGTTAATATTGCAATTTTCATTCAAGCCAGGTATGCTAAACGCGTCTAGTGTTAATTGCCATTCTAGTTCACAGGCTTCTAAAAGTAATGAAAAAGGACCTCTTCTAATGGTATAAGGTACATGGTCTATAGCTAGAAAATGGAAGCTGTGACCAGGGTTGTTGAAAATATGTTTCGCCAAGGCATTGTCACCTTTGTTTTTCTTTATAGCATAGATGTGTTCATACAGCCTTTCACGTAGTTTACGATCTGTTTTCCCTACGTAAACGGCTGGACAACAGTCACATGTGGCTAAATAAATGATGGATTTAGTCTCACAGTTAAGTTTATAGTTGATGTAATATTTTTTGTTTCTAATAGAAAAAGAATTTGATGTTCTCAAGTATTTACAGTAGTTGCAAGAGCCACAAATAAATGTCCCCTTTTGTCTTGAATTAAAATCAGTTTCTTTGTTTCTTTCAAGAAACATTTTAAGATTGTTACCTTTCTTGTATACAACAACAAGGGTTTGTCCTAATTTTTCTGAAAGTTGTAAGTTATTCCTAATAAAATACCAGTTTTTAAAGACTATATGTCTAATCTGGATGGAATTGGTATTAAAAGTAGTGATAAAACTAGTGATAAGTTGTTTGACAAGGGGAATGTTAAGACAATTCTGGTTGTCTATGTTGTTTAATATGGAAATATCAGAAGAGGAGCTAATAAAGTAATCTGTAATGTTGTGCATATCTTTAACAAGTAATGGTGTATAAATTCCATTGGATCGTTTTAGTCCAACTTCTTGGATCATCTCGTCAATGAGTGCTAAAGGATAGCTACGGTTAAGAAACATGTTTTTCAACAATTGACATTCTCTATGGAAAGTTGTGTCAAAGGAACACATCCTTGCTGCTCTAATAAGTTGCCCTTTAATTATTGACCGTTTTTGTTTGA
The DNA here is from genome assembly GCF_019279795.1 of Protopterus annectens. Taxonomy (NCBI): domain Eukaryota; kingdom Metazoa; phylum Chordata; order Ceratodontiformes; family Protopteridae; genus Protopterus; species Protopterus annectens. The sequence goes on from NC_056726.1 coordinate 192,965,093, forward strand.
ATGGGTGGGAGCTAGTAAAGTGAAGGAAGGAATTACAATAGGTAGATTTTCTAAAAATAGATGAAAAATAAAAGCCTTTTACAGTATCCATATTAAGCTTGATGTCAAAGTAGTCAATTTCTGTAGTAGAAAAGTGGTAAGTGAATTTAAGAAAATTAGTTGTAGAATTAAAAAAATCAATCAAAGCTAATGCCTCACTTACATTCCCATGAAAGAGAATGAAGACGTCATCCAGAAATCTGGTATAGTATTTGATGCGTGGCATAAACACTGGGTTGTTAAAGATGTAGTGTTTCTCCCAGTATGCTACAAATAAATTTGCCACACTAGCACCACATGGTGAACCCATTGCTATCCCTTGTTTCTGTAAGTAATATTCTTTGTTAAAGATAAAAAAGTTAGATGTTAAAATAATATCTAACAATTCAGAAACTACATCAATTTCTCTTTGAGTTGCATTAAGCTCCTTCAGAATAAGTGTAATCCATTCTACTGCCTCATTGTGTGGTATAGATGTATATAGGTCGACAACATCGACTGTAAGAAAATTGTTAAAAATGTCAAAGGCCAAATTGTTAATATTGCTAAGGAATGACCAAGAGTCCTTACAAATTTCTGGAATATTTTTAATATATTTTGAAAGGATGTTGTCGACCAATTGTGCACAAGGGTATGTCATGGATCCGCGGCCATCAATAAGGGCTCGCATAGGTGGATCATTGAGATCCTTATGTATCTTAGGGATCCCAAAAATAATGGGAACCTTAGGGAAGGGAATGTCAATGTAGTTATACGTATCATAGTCTATCTTAGCTCCAATGAAAAGGTCCCTGAAATAACCTCTGATTCTAGCATGAGATACATTCATTTTGTTTAATGAAGATGAAATATATGCTGGACTTTGTAGTACTACCAGCATTTTCATAGTGTACTCAGAAATATCAAAGATGACCAGGCCACCACATTTGTCTGGTTTGATCACCCTCACTGGGGATAAACAGAGGTTGTTGAAAGAAGTCAACTGCTCACTAGATATATTAGGTTTCTCATACTTGTTACTTGGGTATGGCATTTGACTAAGATGTCTAATGTCTAGTTCACACATATTTTCAAATATTAGTAACGCAGGATGTAAAGGAGGGTTAAATGTACTAGTAGATCTTAAAATGTCTGGAGCTGTAAACACTGAAGTATTAAACAGTAAGTGCAGATTAAGTTTTCTCACATAATATTTTAAATCAATGATAGTTTTTGCCAGATTGAAATGTTTACTAGGTACAAATGTGTTACCATAAGCCAACAGTTCAATCAATTGGGGGGTCTAATTCAATACTAGAAAAGTTGTAGATTTTGAAGTTCCCTTGTGCGTTAGTCAACATTCTTAGTTTGCTCCCTTCATAAGTGCCAGCATTGTTACCGTCAAGTTCAAATGTTACCGATAATTGTTTCGGTTCTTGTTCTTGTTCCTTTGGAACCGATTGTTGCTTGCTCCTAAAAAATTCCCCTTGTTTGGGGTGTTATTTGAATTAATGTTATCGGCAATTCCTTGTTGGTAATTCCTAAAGTTATTGTTGTTATTGGCCCGGATTCTATTGCTCCGTCTTGGTACCTCAATGAATTGGTCTTCCGCAATTTCTTCTAAAACATCAGTGTCAGTTGTGTTAGAATTGGCAAGATGTGTTGGCGTGTTAGAAGTATTTGCTGAACTGGGACTGTTCCTGCTCCCTTTCCAGCTAAATTATACTGTCGTCTTTTTCAAACCTCCCTTCAGTCTCATCTACTATCAACTCTGATCACTAACATTATCGTTAGAGCAAACACTAAACTTGTATAAACACTTTCTGACTTGTACATTTAATTATATTATCTGTATTACTTTTGACTTTAGCAATATTTTAACATTTGTGTTTTTTTAATGTACACTCCCTGATTTTGTATTTGTATTGTAAATTGTATATTTATGCTTTTGTATACTGTATTATTTCATACTTTACTTATGTTATACTCTAACTGCTTTTGGAGCTTTTCTCCCTGGTCCTCCAGTGAAAATGGCCTCTGCTTGGCCCAGTGGACTTCGCCGGTCATCAAACTGGAAATAAATAAATAAATAAATAAATTAATTAATAAATCTTCTGGCTGACAAAATCTCTGCCACAGAAATTCCAGTGGAAATTCTGACATCCATCTCGCTCACAACCATACCTCTCAACTGTATAGATTTTTGCAGAATGTCCAGATTTTTGCGTTTTATTTTTGGCCTGTTTTTTCAAAAAAATTGAGGTTTTCTGACAAATTAGTGGCAAATCATTAAAGATTAAAATTAGAAAATAATGACAGACATTTGAGTTTCAGACTTCATGACCTTCAGAAAATTCATGCTAATGTAAAACCTGTTGTATCAACTTTCTAAGTTTGTAAGAACAATGTTTAAAAATTGTCTCTATTTTTGAAAGTTTGTCCCACTTTTATTTATGTTTTTGTCCAGATTTCTTGCTCTTAGAAGTTGAGAGGTATGCTCCCAACCATTACTAGACAGTAAGTCCTTGAGGCCAAAATACTCCATCGATAGGAACTGATAATATATCAGGATACCTCCTTAATAGCATGAAACATTAACTACTGGTTACATTAGAATCTCTGTTCAACCATAAACTCAAATGAGCTTCATACCTAATGAGTGGAGAACTACAATGGTTATACTGCTACACAACGGTGGCCTGTCCACAGACCCATTAGTCTGAAGATCCTGCTGTGCAAGGCTGTGGAGAGGATAGTCATATATATCACACATGATGAAATAGATAATCTAAAAACACTGAACCTTAGTCAATTTGGGTTAGATAAGGGCAGGTTATGGCTGCTGAACCTGGTGGAATTTTTTGAAAAGACTACCAAAGCAACTGATAAAGTCAAATCAGTACATCTTGCCTACCTCAGCCTGGCCAGGGTATTTGACACAATATCCCTCTCAGGCATTGCTAACAAGCTCACTAAATTAGGTATTAATTAAGTCACTCACTAGATAGCCAACTGGCTCTCTGAGAACAGTCATAGCCAATGAGCGATGAAGGTATTTTACTTGTCTTAACTATAGGGGCAAAGCTGGTAGTTATGGTGGGTAGTTTATGATGAACCTCTGGAAGATGTAAATAGTTTAGTCAGAGATTTTTTTTGTCTCCATGCCTGCTGACCATCAAGTCTCTCCTAGTTAGACTCTACCATTCATTCCTCCATACTAGGTTACCACAGAACAGTATGGGCTAAAAATGTACCTCTCAACCTCTCAGAATAAGAAATCTGGATAAAGCCAGAAATAATGGGGGAACAAAATCCCAAAAATAGCAACAGATTTTAAATATTACTCCTCTAAACTTAGAAAGTTGCTAGAATGAAAAATTTTGCATCATTATAAATTTTCTGAAGGATATGAATTCTGAAGCTCAAATCCCTGTCATTCATTAGTATTATTTAGTGACTTCAATTCTCAAAGCTTTGCCAGAAAATCACAAATTTTATGAGGGACAATCCAAAAATAAGATGCAGAAATCTGGACATTGTGTAAAAGTCCGGACAGTTGAGAGGTATGGCTGAAAGCCAAACAAAAAGGCCACCAGAGAGCTGGCCATGAAGGTTGTTTGTGCTTCACCAGAATTCTTATAATGACTGCATTCGTATGTCCTACCCCTCCACTTTGAGTAGGGGGATCAGCTACCTTCATCACCATGGGGACCCACAACACCTTCTTTCTGTGAGTGCATGCTTCTGTATAAATGCCGATGAAGACTACCACCAGGTGGTGACTTGTTGAGTCAAAAGCCCACCCAAAGAGTATGCATCATGATATCCTCCCTTCTTTGATGGCTCATTCCCCCTGCTAGCTCCATCAAGTGCTAACTGAACTTGAGTCACTTGGCCCATAGTCAGGGCTTTATCTCTCAGCAGCATTGCTGCTGTTTTACCAAGAGATTAATATCAGAACTGAATAAACCACAACAGTGCATAAATGAGCAGACAGATTTCTTTAAAGAAGTTAGATAATATTATGCACAAAAGCAGCTATGATGTGGTTTGATGTCAGTATGATCTTAAGACTGATTACTTTATTTGTTGCTTGGTAATCAGGTTAGTGGACTAATATTTAGTAACATGACCTTGACTAAAATAAATCAGTACAATTATAGGAACTGAATAATGATGACATTACAAAACTGTTGCATAATGAACATTATAGAGAAAATACTTCAGCTTACTATATTAATGGTTAACATGCATGCACTGTTTAAAGTGATAAACACTCTATATACATGCCATTAAAATGTTATTAACTCAAAGAAAGGAAAGGAAAGTCACTGGCATTTCCATTGTTGGTGTGCCAGCCAAAGGCACTGAAATAATTCATCTATTCACATTTATCTGACTCTTATAGTGACCCACTGTACAGCTACTGCCATTCCAGAGTTAACTAGGCAATAAGGTATTTCAAAGGTTGGTTTTGAATTGGGCATACAGGTTAACTAATTAAGAAGAACACTTACTTAACATCAAGCCAAGGAACTCAACTTAGTCCAGTCAAACAGACTAAACAATTGTAATGCACTCAGTTCTCTCAGAAACAAATTTAGAATTAAATTTGCAGGGCAAGGGAAATTTTCTTTTAGAAGAGACAAATTTCTGAATAGCATATTCCTGTACCATTATAAAAAAAGGTTATAAATGAGATGTCTAGAAGTCAACACTTAGTTTCACTTTTAACATTGACACAAATGTAAGAATGTATCCAGAGCTAGCAATACCCACATTTTCATTCTATGCATACTTTGCTATTTATTCTTATATTTAAACATTTGTTTACTGGGAAAGTACAACTTGGAATGAACCAATTTTCAGCAGAAGCCCAGGGAGAAATGCTCCAGATGCATGTCTTTGTAACATGGGAGGAAACCAGAGCACCCCCAAATCCACACAAATGCAGGGAAGACATACAGACTCCGGACAGAAGACACCCCAGCTGAGAATCAAATCAGTGAACCTCTTGCTGTGAGGTGACAATCCAAACCGCTGCACCATTGTGCCATGGCTATGTCATCTTATTATCTGGTTTGTAGTGCTGAAGAAAATCAAACAATGGTTCATACCTTTGATTTCCAGTGTGAATGACACCAAAAACATTGCAAAGAAAATCTCTTTCTTTAGCAAGTCTAGTTCAGGATAACTGCACTTCAAATTTCTATGTTTGTGGTGCATTCCTTTTTTTCTCCCCTTAGGTACATCTTCAACCTCTCACTCATATTATGATCATAGTGACCTAATTATTCAAAATTCCATCAGTCAGTCCCCATAGCCCAAACAGACACATTTATAGCAATACCCTGCTACAGGTTATTCTTTCAAGTCCCTCCACATGAAAAGCTTCTAGAAACTGTTGTGTCCATATAATTTTAAGCACTTCTATACAGTTATGTCTTTTTTGAGGAAGAATATTATGACTCTAAAATGGGATGCCATAATATTACCATGGGCTTCTCCTTAAATGTAGCATATAGAACCAGAAATAATGAGAAATTAATGAAAAAATGCTTCATAGACCTCAGCAGGGATTCTGGTCTGATTGCTATTCTTTTTCTTAGATGAATTACAGAAATGTGCCCTGACTTCTTTATTTTCAAAATAGTTTGAAAGTTATCTTTCAACAGTATTCTTTAGCAAGACAATCAATTATTTCCTCTTCAATTCAATACGCTTCCCAAAAGGAATCCCTCAGGGCACTGTGCTGAGACAATTATTCTTCTTAAATTTCATTAGTGCACTCACTGGGCAGCATCCAAAATATCAAGCTTGTCTTTATACACATAACTGTGCATTTTCCAGCAATGATCATCCATATACAATTCCCTTTTCTGCCACTGTCCATCCTTTGTTTCAAAACAACACAACTTGACATGAAAAAGCATAACAAAGCAAAGGATTGTGGTTGTCTCACTGGAAACTATCACACAGATTGAAATGTCACCTCATCTAAACCAAGGTAGAGTAGAAGTCTTGTCAATCATGAAGTCACTGCCCCTGTCTGAATTCCAGTATAAATCCAATAACGCTTTCATTCATACACTCATAGATGAACTTCCTCAGATAACAAATAAGTAAAACAGGCAAACTAGCCATTTTATATTCTCCACCAAAAAGAATACAATGACATCACCCAATCAGACTCTTAAAGCTACACAATTTTTATAACAAATAGTTATATCCTACCCAAAGCTTCTCCATATATATTTATACACTAACAGTACCAGTTTTTTAATTTAATAATAAATTAAAACACATTATTTATATACATTAAAATACAATTTACCTTACCAAGGATTTTAATTTAAGAATACATGCTAAAGTACAATTTTCATGTAAACTGGGGAAAGCAAAGGCATTGAATTTGAGTTGCCATAGCAACTCCCTTTCTTCAAGTTTTAGTGGCCATGGCCCGCACCTTATATTTTTCTAACTTGTTCAATAATCAGGTAATGAAAAAAATTATTTTAGTTATTACGAACGTGTTTAGCTAGCGCATTGTTATCATTACCCCTAGTGATATTGTACTGGTGCTCATATACTCCTTGTTTAAAACACCTTTCAGTTTTTCCTATATAAAATACAGGAGATAATTGGCACCTCGATATCTATATATATATATATATATATATATATATATATATATATATATATATATATATATACATACATATATATATATATATATATATATATATATATATATACACACACACACACACACACACACATATATATATATATATATATATATATATATATGTATATATATAAACACCTTTTGTGTCGCAAAAGTATTTCCCTCTAACTTTATATATATATTATCATTAACCACAAAGTAATTGGTAGTATCCATAAAGGAACACTGTGTACATCTACCACATTTCATCATTCCCTGATTATAAGTGTAATTAGTCCTAACACTTTCAAGACTCATTTTCCAACTTGTTCCTTTCCTATATGTAACTTTAGGGCCATCCCCTATTTTATTATAGAGAGTGATATCGTCCCTAAATAAATTCCAATTCGTACTTAATACGTTTCTAATAATATGCAAATCACAAGAATATACAGTAACAAAACTAGTTCTATGCTGAAAATTTTCATGAGGTTCAGTAGATGTATACAAAATCTCAATAATCTGATCTCTCTCTCCTGTATTCCCTTACTCAGAATAGGCTTAAAATATCCTCTCTCTCTTATTATGGACTTCTTCTATTAGTTCATCCACTAATAGAAAAGGATAACCTCTCTTTACAAACATATTTTTAATATTTGACATTCTTGTTCAAAGTCTTCCATTAATGAGATCATCTTTGCCGCCCTTACCAATTGACCTTTTACAACAGCCTTTCTTTGATGGAAAGGGTGGGAGCTATTAAAATGTAAGAACATATTTGAATAAGTGGGCTTTCTATAAATTTTCCCCAGGTACCTATTATTAGTTCTATCCTTTTTCAAATGCACATCTAGAAATGCAATTAAATCTGTATCAAATTGGAATGGAAATTCCAAAAATGTGGTAGTGTTGTTGATCTTTTCCACAACTGTTGTTGCTGTTTCAATGTCACCTTTCCAAATGACCAAAATATCATCCAGGTACCTGGTGTACCAGAAGATTTGATTCACAGTGCCTTCATCCTTAAATAAATATTCCCTCTCTCAAAAGGCCATGACTGCATTTGTGAAATTGGCTCCGCAAGGCGAGCCCATCACCACCCCACTTCTTTGCAAAAAATATTCATTATTGAATAAAATTAAATTATTACTAAGGATGATAGCCAATATCCTTTTAATCAAGTTAATTTTCCTGGCATCCACTCGTTTAAATAATAGGGAATCAACTACCCAGCTAATTCCTATATCCTGAGGGATAACTGTGTATAAGTCTCTAATATCCACTGTCAGGAAGTTATAATCTTCCCTAAATTCTAGATTGTTAATTGCTTCTAGGAAGCTCCATGAATCTTTGCAAATTTGGCCCTCTATTGAAAGATATTTTTAAGTTTACAATCAATTAACTTTGCACACGCATATGTAAAAGAGTTGCATCCATCCACTATAGGCCTCATGAGTAGGTTATCAAGGTTCTTATCCATCTTTGGGGCATCGAATATCACAGGTACCAATGGTGAAACAATATTAAGAAAATTATAGGTATCATTATCTATACTGGCCTCTATAAAGAGGTCTTTAATATCTATTTTTACCCTCTGATAAGCCCCATTCACTTCATTTAGGGATACCCTAACGTAGGCATCTGAATTTAAAATTTGTAGCATTCTGGAATTATAGTCCTCATTATCCATGAACACCATCTCACCCCCTTTATTGTGTTTCATAACCCTTACTTTCTGAGATTTTAATAAATCCAGAAGTTGTTTATCCTGCAAGGAAAGATTGTATTTCACATTCCTAGATGCACTTTTTCTTAACATCATCCTTATATCAATTTCATACAGTTTTTCAAAAGTACTTAATAAAGGGTGTAAGGGTGGATTAAATAAACTTGCAACTCTACATTCATTAGTCATTGAACAAATATTACCAGATAAAATGTTAAGATTTAACTTACTTAGATAAATTTTGAAGTCCAATAATGTCCTGGCTATATTAGCTCCCCTAGCAGGAACAAAGCCCAGTCCTTTGGATAAAAGTTCAACAAGCTCTTCATTAATAAAAAATATGAGAAATTGTACACTTTAAAATCTCCTTTGTTATTAGTAACTATCAGTGGCCCCTTATATGTATTGATGTCTATATTCTCTATCTCCGCCAACGATTCTGTTTCCTCGTACGCTGGGTCCAATGATTGCCTGCTTGTTGATGGGAATGGTTGTTCCGCTGTGCTGTTGAAAAATCCTGTTGGTTCCCCTGGTTATGACCATTATGTTCCTGTCTATGCTGTTCATGGATACGTTCACTTCTCCTCAAGGATGGGCTATTATGTTACTATCCATGAGGTTAGTCTGTGTACTCCCAGTTGTTATATTACTGGAACTAGTCACATCACTTAAGTCATTCCCATCCATGTCACCATTAGTAGACCCCCAAGCCTGCAAACTTGGTGGGGCAGGATAGGCTGACCAATTATTGTAGTCTCGCCTATCCCGCTCATGTTTTTTCATTTTGGTCTCCTTTATTCTGTTCAGTTGTTCAATACTAGTAACGCATCTGCAATACTCAAATTTATATCTCAAAAAATCCCCATCCACTTTAATTTCATTGTCCAATTTCTCCAATTCCAGCTTTAATATATCCGCTTGCATATTATAATGCTTCATAAGCATTTCCAGGAACTCACAGCCCTGTCTATCAAAAAGCTGCAACAGATTTTTATGAATGCTGGAGACTTTTTCCAGCCCGGCCGGATATCTACACTGGCGTAAACCTTTAGGGCTATGCTTATGTCTTATACATTCCCTAAAGTAGTTTACCTCCATTTGTAGTTTTTTGTACTTAAGCAACTTATAATCAAACAATTTTAGTTTACTATAATGCCGTTATTGTGTGATGTCTCATTCATATTCTGTTGAGAATTGTCATCAATCTGACAAAACTGGGTTGGTTTCCTTAGAAAATCACTTAGAACTGGAATATTGTTCTCAGTCTTATTAGATATATCAGACTGTTCACCAAGCCTTAAATTAATTCCTTCCAGCCGTTCCCCTTCTTGTAAACGCAAAAGTCCTAAAGAAATAAGGGAACAGCCAGCAATAACAGGTTGTGATGTTCTATTAACTAAATTAGTTGCACCCAGTGAAAGATTAGATGTATTCCACACAGTAGATTCATTCGGACATAAACCAGAAATTCTCCTAGTAAGATTGTCAACCCTATTGGTCAAATTCTGAATCAAAGCTGTTAGGCTTCCCACTGCTGCTACTTCCATGGTGACATTACCGTTCATCTGGGAAAAGAGAGACTGAGAACTAGCATTTGTCTCAGCTTCCATGCTCCACAAAGACACAGACAACTAAAAAACTGTGGACCAAAAGTCAAACACTTCACCAACTTCACAAAATTTATAGAGGCCAACGAACCTAGCTCTTTAAAAATGTATTAGCATTTCTATAAATCCAATAACACTTTCGTCCATACACTCATAAATGAACTTCCTCAGATAACAAACAAGTAAAACAGGCAAACTAGCCATTTTATATTGCCCGCCAAAAAGAATACAATGACATCACCCAATCAGACTCTTAAAGCTACACAATTTTTATAGCAAATAGTTATACCCTACCTATAGCTTCTTCATATATATTTATACACTATACCAATGGGTACTATTAGTGTATAAATATATATGAAGAAGCTTTGAGTAGCATATAACTATTTGGTATAACAATTGTGTAGCTTTAAGAGTCTGATTGGGTGATGTCATTGTATTCTTTTTGGTGGGCAATATAAAATGGCTAGTTTACCTGTTTTACTTGTTTGTTATCTGAGGAAGTTCATTTATGAGTGTATGGACAAAAGTGTTATTGGATTTATAGAAACGCTAATAATCTTTTAAAGAGCTTGGTTCATTGGCTTCTATATGTTTTGTGAAGTTGGTGAAGTGTTTGACTTTTAGTCCACATTTTTTTTAATTCCAGTATAAATGTCACACTGCACAAAGAAAAAGCAGAGATGAAGCTACTCCTGCAGTTAAGACCTTATCATGTAGAAGGACTTTTCTTCTGGAAAAATCACCCTTGGCAAACAGATCTAAGAGGAAAAGACAGATGAGACTTCTGGTGTGGTTCATATAGTTAAGGAGCATCTTTTACACTGCTGATCTTAGGATTGAATTGATATATTATGACACTCTAGAAGTTAATTTTTCATAATTTTAGACACATTCATAATTTTATGAGGGATGCCAGAAGAAACTCTAAATCTTGTCAGTTCCAAAAACAGTCAAGATGCCACCACAAGGTACAAATTGAAGAGATGAATTGGCCTACCTTAGAAAGCGGTGCTGCAAAACAAGTTTCATTGGTCTTCATTTTTTATGCATTGGTAAGAATGAGCAATACGTTTAATGAATATATGGAATCAGCAGTGAAAAAACACAATATTAAACAATGTTGACTAAATGCCTAGAGTCATGCAGTCTTGTGCAGCTGCTATGGAAAATAAGATGGACATGTTTATAGAAAAGATAGATTCAGAAAAATTGGGCTAGTAGGAAAGATATAAAATTGCCTGGAATTCGGAAAACAAAATTGAAAGTTAATACCAGAATTAATGCTGTGAGGACTGAACTTTCCAACTGGATCTATCTTCTAGAAGATGTTAGAAAGGAAAAGACTCATGGGATGTCTACAATTTGACAATCAGGTACTGGTAAACAGCCTCACCAGGTAATTGTTAGAATGGAGATATCTTCCCTTAATGAGAGGTTACTAGCTGGACTGTTGCAGCCAGAAAAGCAGCTGATAGTGAAGGGTGCAAGGGTGTTTGCTTTGAATGACTAACCCACTGCTACTAGCAGGAAATGGTGGTGGTTTAATGAATCTATTCAACTTTGTAAGGTTAGTGGCTTGCAATTCAAGTTATTATATTCTACCTTTTGTGAGAGCTAAAACATTCCAAAAAGTAAACAAAGCCCTGTAGGATATTCAATGGTAGACAAAACAAAGAGAAAGAGATAGATAGAGAGAGAGAGAGAGAGAGAGAGAGAATAAATGCTGGTAAAGCCCCCACTCAGTAGGTATCCCCAAACTGAATCAGATATTCTTTCTGTTCCTATAAGCTAATGACCAATGGACTTGTTATTTAGGAGAAAGACATCTTTAAAGGAAAGTTCTGCTGTCACATTTGCTCACGCCCAGAGTAGCTCTCTGCTGGTGAGATGACTGAGGGAAAGAAAGGAAGTACTGGTTCTACGGGCAGTGTTAGGACACCTGTGATTTTCAGAAAAAGCAGCTAGGGTTTGCTAATTTAATTGCTCTTTCTTTCTTTTAAAGATAAAGCCTTTAATGCAAATTTGTTCCTGGGCTTTCTTTACTCTTCAGGAAATCTCAACTGTCTGACTGAAACTTGGTATCTAGAGACCGCCTTGATCATATTCTTTGTTATTACATAATACATAATACAATTTAATCTGACACACAAGAGAGCTTACATGAATGGCTTTCTATGTTGTTATTTAGTTACAGATTTAGGGCTTGATCATGACTGGTTAAAAAAAGACAGACAAAAAAAGCCTGGGTCATCTTCTCTTTGCAGAAGAAGGTTGCCTCCGCTTCTTTCTTTTGCCACTCAAGCTGCTCCGTTTGTGCATCTTGGCTACTTGAGTGAAAGCAGGGCTATAAAATTGAACACTACTGCCCTTTCATCGGAAGAGATTTTGCTCTTCCATATCTCCTGTAAGTTACCTGCTTTCTTTTGCTCTGGATAGATCCAAAGGTATTGGTTAAGTAAAAATGCATTTACAACTACAGAATGGCCCTGACCCACCTGTGTTAAGATCTGTTCATACTACTGGAACTAGCTAACCTGTTAGGATTGCCTGACCTCCTGTTCCACTTATATAGATTAATATGGGTCTCAGAGTCCATGGCCTTTCATAAGTTTTGATTAGGTTTCTCAGAGTCCATGACCTTTCATAAGTTTTCATTAGGTTTCTCAGAGTCTGTGACCTTTCATAAGTTTTCATTAGGTTTCTCAAAGTCTGTGACCTTTCATAAGTTTGCATTCAGTTTCTCACAAGTTTGCATTAGGTTTCTCAGAGTCCATGACCTTTCATAAGTTTTTATTAGGTTTCTCAGAGTCCGTGACCCTTCATAAGTTTCCATTAGGTTTCCCAGGATTAAGATACATACACTGTCACATGGCCTACCATTTGCAAGCTTTTTATTACAATTGTACAGTAGTAAGAGTAGAACCATCTAAAGAACCCTCGCTGGACTTGCCTCCAATCTCATTACAGCCGAGTGACGTCTCCAGGCATTTCTGCAGTTACCTCCTACTGCTCCTCTAGGCATCAAATATTACTTGTTCATACTTGCATTAATAATTCCAAAACCATGTTACATACAAGGTATTGGAAAATGTTATCTTGAAGCATACATGATGGCAAACACAACTGTATTAATATATGACCTCTGTCAATGAATATTTGTTAAAAATGTAAGGTGAACTTCAATTTTTAAATGCTGAAGCCACACCCACTAGGAGTTAAAGGTACTCACTCAAAATACCTCTACTGAAGGGAATGAGTTGGTTGACACCGACCCTAGCTTTACCTCAACTATCTCTTTTTAAAAGCAGTTCTGTGGTAGTGTATTATGTGTTCGACCTTGTTCATGTGCAGCTTCTTCATCTCCTTAGATCATTCTCTATGAATATGGGTGCCTACCATCCCCAGCTAGTCTATAATTGTAGGCTTGTGCACTCTATGCCTCTCCTTGCTAAAAGCTGCATCAAAATATTTATTAAATACTTATGCATGTCTGATACTCCTGTCTAGCCAATGCAACTTCCCATTAGCATTCAACACACAAAACATGTTTCCTCTCCAAGATGTGAGAGTGGAAATTCTTGTCCCTTTGTCCCCATTTAACCCCATTCACCAGCCTCCTTTTCAAGGCTGCCTTGGATTTCCTGATCACAACTCATATTCAGATGTTAGTCACAACACACTGAGCTGTCTCACTCTGTCACAGTTCTGTTCTTATTAGCCTTGTTTGTGATATCTGTACTCTTCTCCTAAGCCTTCTTTGTGTTCACTCACCTGACTTAACTTATTATTTTATCCCTGCCACTGTGTCAACGATCTTCCTCTTCTTTCTGCTTATCTGGCCAGTATCCACCGATCAGTAGTCTCACAGATATTTCCCAACCCTCTCCTCACTTCTTCTTCTTCTTTCAGCTGCTCCCGTCTGGGGTCGCCACAGCAGATCAACTGTTTCCATTTCTTCCTGTCCTCTGTATCTTGCTCTGTCACAACAACCACCTGCATGTCCTCTTTCACCATATCCATAAACCTTATCTTAGGCCTTCCTTTTTTCCTGTTACCTGGCAGCTTCATCCTTAGCATCTTTTTCCCAATATACTAGACGGTGTCCCGGGCTACGTCCTACATGAACTCCAAGAAGAGCTAAACCCAAACATAAAACTACTGTTCAATCTCAGTCTTACTACAGGATATGTATCCAAAGAGTGGCGTACAGCAACAGTGGTCCCTCTCCACAAAGGTGGTGCCTCAACGGACCCTGGAAACTATTGCCCCATAAGCCTGACTAGCTTGGTCTGCAAAGCTATGGAAAGGATCATCATGGACCTCATAAATAAAGATATTGGGGACCTACAGACACTGGATACTACCCAGTTTGGCTTTGTTAAGGGCAGATCCTGCCCCTTAAACCTGGTCAACTTCTTTGAAACAGTCACCAAGGCCATTGACGAAGGGAAGGTGGTCCACACAGCCTACCTGGACCTCGCAAAAGCCTTCGATACAATACCCAACTTGGGCATTATAGATAAGCTCGCCAGCTTAAATATAAACTCCTATGTCACTAGATGGGTTGCAAACTGGCTCAAGGACAGAACCCACATGGTTAGAATTGCTGGAGCCATGTCATACTCCAAACCAGTTACAAGTGGCGTCCCACAAGGCTCAGTCCTGGGACCTCTCTTGTTCGGTATATATTTTTCAGAGGTACAGGCCAACACAGAAGGAATGTGGCTGACCAAGTTCGCAGATGACTGCAAACTAGGCGCCATAATCGACTCTTCAGCCGACACAAGCATCCTCCAAAAGGGCCTCATAGAAACAGACAACTGGTGCCAGAGCCATGGCCTCAAGCTAAACGCCAAAAAGTGTATAGTCATCCCCTTTGGCAAAAACAAAGTGCCCACAAATTACCACATAGGTGGTAATCTATTAAGTACAGAAGAAGTAATTAGGGACCTGGGGACCTAAGTTGATAGCAGTCTCTCATTTGACAACCACATGGCCAAAGTGGTTAGAAAAAATTTTTATATAGCCCACCTAATCATGAAGGGATTCACATCTAGATTAGGGGAGGTCATCGTGCCTCTTTACTCATCCCTCATCAGGCCCATAATCGAGTACAATGCCCCTTTTGGGATGTACCTTACCAAACACCTGCAGCAACTGGAAAGACCCCAAAAGTACCTCACCAAGAGGATCAAAGGGCTCAAACAGATGCCATATGCTGCCCGGTTAAAGAAACTCCAGGTCTAATCAGTGACATGCCGCCTGCTCAGAGGCGACCTGTGCCTGATGTATAAAGCCATATCCAACCCGGAATTAAGGGACATGCTGCACCTCAAAAAATCCAAATCCCATCGAGCTACACTTGAACCTCAGCACTGAAATAAATAGGACATGCTGGAGGGACAGATTCATAACCCAGAGGCTCCCTTTACTCTGGAATAAAATCCCAGTCCAGGTTAGGCAAAGTCCCTCATTGACTCTCTTCAAGAGGAATCTTGATGAGTGGATGGGAGATCATAGGTTTACCCTGGGTATCACTTCTGTGTCACTGTTAGACAGAGGCACAGTATACTAACCTCGAAAAAGGGCATAGCAAAATTAATTTAAAATGGGTGGCGAAAGCCAAACATACTCTGGCTAGGCTTATAAATGCCCTAGGGCAGATAGCCTAGTATGAACCTATGAACCTATGAACCTAATCCCTCCTCAGCACATGTCCAAACCAATGTAATCTTGCCTCTCTGGCTTTGTCTCCAAACCTTCCAATCTGGGCTGACCCTCTAATATACTTATTCCTAACCCTGTCCATCCTTGTCACACCCAGTGCAAATCTTAACATCTTCAACTCTGCAATGTCAAGCTCTGACTCCTGCCTTTTTGTCAATGCCACTGTCTCCAACCCATATAACATAGCTGGTCTCACTACCCTCTTGTAGACCTTCCCTTTCACTCTTACTGGTACTCGTCTGTCACAAATCACTCCTGACACTCTTCTCCATCCACTCCATCCTGCCTGTACTCTCCTCTTCACCTCTCTTCCACACTCACCATTACTCTGAACTGTTGATCCCAAGTATTTAAACTCATCCACCTTCACCACCTCTACTCCCTGAATCCTCACCATTCCTCTATCCTCCATCTCATTCACACACATATACTCTGTCTTAGTCCTGCTGACCTTCATTCCTCTTCTCTCTAGAGCATATCTCCACCTCTCCAGGGTCTCCTCCACCTGTTCCCTACTCTCACTACAGATCCCAATGTCATCTGCAAACATCATAGTCCACAGAGACTCCTGTCTGATCTCGTCTGTCAACCTGTCCATCACCATTACAAATAAGAAAGGGTTCAGAGCTGAACCTTGATGTAATCCCACCCCCACCTTAAACGCATCCGTCACTCCCACCGCAGACCTCACCGCTGTCACACTACCCTCGTACATATCCTGTACCACTCTTACATACTTCTCTGACACTCCTGACTTCCTCATACAATACCACAACTCCTCTTTAGGCACCCTGTCATATGCTTTCTCTAAATCCACAAAGACACAATACAACTGCGTCTGACATTCTTTGTACTTCTCCATCAACACTCTCAAAGCAAACATTGCATCTGTAGTGCTCTTTGCTGGCATGAAACTATACTGCTGATCACTAATCATCACCTCCCTTCTTAACCTAGCTTCCACTACTCTTTCCCATAACTTCATGCTGTGACTGATCAATTTAATCCCTCTGTAGTCACTACAGCTCTGCACATCACCCTTATTCTTAAAAATCAGTACCAAAACACCTTTTCTCCAATCCTCAGGCATCCTCTCACTTTCCAAGATTTCATTAAACAATCTAGTTAAAAGCTCCACTGCTATTTCACCTAAACACCTCCATGCTTCCATAGGTATGTCATCTGGACCAACAGCCTTTCCGTTCTTCATCCTCTTCATAGCTATCTTTACTTCCTCCTTGCTAATCCACTGCACTTCATGATTCACTAACCACACATCATCCAACCTTCTCTCCCTCTCATTCTCTTCATTTATCAGCCCCTCAACGTACTCTTTCCATCTGCTCAACACTCTCTCCTCGCTTGTGAGTACGTATCCTCACAGTTTTCCAAAAATAAACCACAAAAATGCATGGTCATAGCTTCCATCAGAAGGTTTACTTAACATCCTCAGACTCTTCTTTTCCTTTGTAGGCCAGTTTCATGATTTTCATTTATTTGTAAGAATCCTTATCTCCTATAGCCTTTCAGGGAATACTTTTAAGAACAGTCTGTCCCTTTGAGTACTGAGATTGCCACAAATCCCAAGTGATTAAAGCTCTTCTTTCACAATCTTTCTATTAGATGCCCTTGCAGAATCCAAGCATTAAGCCTTGTTGTTGTTCTCATAACCAAGATGATCCTCTTCTTGATGCTTTTGCTGTATTCTGCATATCTAGTCTTTGTATGACCCAAATTTAAATCCCTCAGCAAGCCTCTGATTTATGACTTTATACATAAAAATTCCCTCTACTTTCACTATCACCTCCCTTGCCTGTTTATCAGCTGTCAAACACCATAATATCAACCCTCATTTAAAGCTTCTCTTATTCTAAAGTCTTTGAATGACCACATCACTTCTTCTAGGATGTGTAAAATGTAACGCATCCCTTCATTTTGTCGTTCCTGATAGTTTCCATAAACTACTACTACTACATTTGAGCTTGTAAAGTATTTCTGCTATTATGTCTTGCTGCAGATTTCATTTTAAGCAGTTATTGTGAAAAATATGACATTTAATCTTGACAAAAATATATATTTATTCTCTGACAGATATGTGTTTTTCCCAGACTAAGTGCTGTATTAAATTATATATACTACCTCCAGAAGGAAGTAAATCACATCTCATGTCCATCTTTTTGACAGGGTATACAAGTTATTCAGATGTTTAGTCAGCTAGTCTGAATAAACAAGAACCAAACTAATCATGCATTCAAATAAAATCTTCTGAAATGCCAGATTCTTAATGGCTGGTTAGGTATTGTAAGCTATGCTTCAGTCATGTTGAAGGAATTCAAATCAAGGATTATCAAATCACTGAAGCAAATGTAATATATAGAAGTGCCAAAATTGTTTAACAAGGATTTAAAATATTAAAACCAAAAATAAATAAAATACCCTACATATGGTATTAGAATGACATATAATGTTATTCACAATAGGCACTAAACTGATGACTTCTCAGCCTATCATCTTAACATTTTTCCAAACAATACACCAGCCTGCCAAAATCAGTCCAAAACTGACAAAATAATAAAAAAAAAAATAAAAATCCACTCGAAACATTGTGTTCCTACATATAACATTTCACTGACATGGCTAACAATGATTTGTTTTTGCTATTTTGCCAACCACAATCAAAGTTCTGCGGTGGTATAGTCCAGACAAACATACAATGGCCAAATGGAGAATTGGAAACATTTTTCCATTTTGCATCACATTAGTTTCACTGACCCATTAATGCTGGCATGAAAGGTAGTTCAGTGTTTTGCAGCTGATGTTCTAGTCTAAAATGTAACTCAGCTATTTTGAAATGAGATCTAAAATCCTCATGCCACAAATTTCAGATGAATAACATTTACATAAACAGCTGACAAGCAAGCAATTATGTCCTACAAGGAGTATGTTATTGTGGTGATAACAGATCCCTTCACCCTTGGCAAGGTGTTATTTCCAAAATAAGATATGCACTGGAGGGCATTATTGCAATGTTTTTATTTTTAATACTTTTGATGTAAAATAGTTCTTCCACCCAACATTTCAAACTTGATGTAGTATATGTAATTATTGTTGGAGGTAATATTTATATTATCCAAGATGTAAGTTACGTAAGTACTTAATGTCTACATACACACACACACACACACACACACACAGACACACACACACACACACACACACACACACACACACACACACACACACACACACACACAGACACACACATATTCAGAAACACAGACAGACTCACAGACATATACACAGAATCATAGACAGACAAACAGACTCATATACATATATACATAGATACATAGATACATAGATAGAATGACACACAAACATACATAAACCCTGCATTTAACATCCATATTTTGGGGTGAAGACACCCACAAATATTGTTTTGTTAGAAAAAAAAAAAATCAAGGAATAGCACCCCCTTTACTGTCCCTGATTTTGCTGCACAGCACTATTCAATCTATTGATTACTATGGTAAATCACTGTGGAATACAGTTAGTCAGTAAGGACCAAAGATTAAGAGTTTCATAACTCATATTTTTAACCAATACATGATAAGAAACAGCCTGTTGCAGTCACTGGTCTCTCTAATCCTACACACACAAGCACGTGCATGGATATGAAAACACTCACACATACCACACACACACACACACACACACACACACACACACACACACACACACACACACACACACACACACACACACATTCATTCTTTCTTTTCTTTTATTACTTTATCATTTTAATTTTATGATTGCTAAACTGCAAAGAGCTGTGTAGCGATCATAAAAAAATGGTGACCATTTGATTTTTAATTATTTGAACTTCATGGCACCTAAATTTGTTGCCCTGAAGTGATAGACTTGTTTTTCACTCGGCATTACCTGTACATTAACATTCTCCTAGAGAATGTTTGTCTCCAGTCTGGGTAGCGATGTACAGGTCCTTTGGTACCAGATGTGATGAAAGGAGGTACTGCCAGCACAGCTATCTGGAATTTTGTAAATAATTATATGTCATTTGTGAATATCAGCATGATTTAGATAAGATGCTTGTGTTACAAATGTAGTAGAACTTTATGTCATGGGTACATCAGACTGCTTTGTACAGATGTTTGTGCTGAAAATGTATTTGTAGTGCTTATGTTTGAAATATATTCACAGTGTGCCTTACTGGAGAGAACAGAAATGTACATGCACTGTTGTAACTGTTTAAATGTATATGTTTTAACAGAGGAAACTGGAGGGTTAACCTTAGTCCAGAAAACTTTAGAAAAATATCTGAAATTAAATCACTTTATAGGCTAGGCCATAAAGATGCTTCCCAGGATTCACGGCGTGCAGGAATAGTGCAAGCACTGCTGCAGGCAATATGGCTGACGTGCGATCCAGGAATGAGCTCCCAGGATGTGCACGAGCACTCCTGCACTATTCCTGCATGGACACAGCCCCTTTATGCTAATTACCTCATTTGCTGGTGAAAACCATGCAAATGAGGTGAATTAGCAATCCAGGAAGCAGGCAGGCATCCATGCAGGAATAGTGTAGACTGCAGAAATTAACTCAGCCAGTAGCTGAATACATTTCTGCAAACTACAAAACGGAGGCATGACAGCTCATAAAAATGCATGTATTATAAGGGTTAGGCATGCCAAAGGCCAAATATATGGTGATAGGAATGAAAATTAGTTTCAAAATTAGAAAAAAATAACTTTTTTTTTTTGGCCGATTTAAGCATAGGGCAGTGATGCACAAACGGGATCGGCCTGAAAATAATTAAAAAAGCTGGAAATAAGCTTTTAAACTGAAATCATTATTTTGCCATAATAGTCAATTGGATGCATAACACAAGACCATGGAATAGTGGTTGCTAAGCAGTAAGGCTGAGTGTCGGTTTTGTAACCATGTATTAGCAGTCAATTCTATGTAAATGAAAGGAATGATACTGAATCACGGATTTCCCCTCAGTGCTAGCTTGCACCCAACTGTGTAGGTGCAGTAATGCCATGGTGTAAGCGTAAGAGCTAGATGACTTCATAAGGGGGGATGTCATGCATGCTGTAAGCTTATTGGAGCTCCGTGGTCTGTGTTTGCCCTTAGCTACGCACAGCTAATGAAGTGGGGTGTATCTGAGGCTGCCTAGCAGTGTTTACATTGCCATAACAGGTGTGCACACCACGCACCGGGTTTTAAAAAAAAAAACAAAAAAAAAAAAACCAGGAAATAGCAGCTCCATTCACATCTGAGCAGTGGGTTTGAGCGGCACACCTCAGGGCTTTAACAGGAAGGCAATGGGAAGGGAAGACAGCAGTAGGAAGGTAATCAAGGAGAACTAGTATAGCTGGCAGGTGAAATGTATCAGAATAAGCCAATTACACAGGCAACAGCCCAGCCCAGCACACTAATGTAAACTATGCAAACACCTTTCACTGTGGTTTTTTGCACAATCTCTACACCACTGGTGTACACAAATGGGGAATTTTTATCTAACAAAAGCAACAAAATGATAGGGGCTGCTTTTGCTCTCATAAAACAATATGTGGAAGAGGCTGAGGGTGGTGAGGATGAGAATGTTGATGACCAACCCACAGTGAGGAGACAGAGAAGAGTGTGCAGACCCAGGGTAATCTACCAGGGGCTAAATGAGCTGGAGATAGTTGAGCACTATAGGGTGGACAGGGACCTCCAACAGTAAATTGTTGAGCTGTGCCAGCCATGCCTCACACACAGAACCAACAGTGGGGAATCCATCCGAGTGGATACGAAGGTATGTGTAGGCTTAAGTATACTATCCATAGGTACCTTCCAAAGGCCAACTGGGGATATCATGGGGATCTCAGTTCCTGGATGCAATGTTAGCACATGCTGGTGAGCACATATATTTCCAGAACACCAGCAATATGCATGTCTTCCACCAAATAGTAGAATACCCTGAGGTAGTGGGTGCTATAGACTGTATGCACATACACATCAAAGCACCACCCGGTGAGTGGGATAGGGTCTACATAAACCACAAGGCCTTCCCCTCCATCAACTGCCAGGTAATGCCCAGGGCATTATAATGAGTATGTGTGCTGGCAGCCCTGGAGGCTATCACGACTCCCACATCTGGCATATGACGCAGCTATACTAGAGATTCGCCAGTGAGGACATCCCATATGGCCACCTAGTGGGGATGCTGGTTACACACTGGAGCTGTGGCTGATGACACCCATCAGAAATGCACACACACCCGAACAAGAGCTCCATAATGAGGCACATGCACAAAGAAGAATCATAATAGAGCATGTGTTTGGGATGCTCAAGTCACAGTTCCAGTGCCTGGACATATCCGGTGGTGCCTTGCAGTACTCTCCAGCTACATGTTCCCAGATTGTCATTGTATGTGCCATGCTATACAGTATGATCCTGAGGAAACAGCTGCAGCAGGAACAGCATGGGGCAGGGCTACACAGCCCCCCACCATTGCCAAGGCCAGCACAGGCACAGACTGACTCAGAGGAGGAACAACCTGAGCCTGCCCCTGTAGGCAGAAGGAGGCATGCCCAGTATGCCTAGGCCTTGGCAAAGAGGCAACGCATAGCACATACACTGACAAGGTAGGAACTCTGGGGAATGACACCTCTCTCTGACTCACACATACAGTAAAAGGGATGCCAAACATGACACTACCTGTGCTTAACCATGTATAGGAAGTGTACTATGTGCATCCAACATAGTCAGCCCTCCAGCATCATCCTCAGTACTGACACAGCCACAAGGTAAGTGACTCTCCCTATCAATTGCTGAATGGAGTAGTATGTTCTGCTACTTCTATCTATGGTACGGATGTGAGTATGCAAGGGGATCAGGTGGCTGAATAGGATGACAGCAGATAGTAGACACCTATATGGGCAGCATGAAATCCATAACAAATACTGGTGTCAACATAGTAGTCAGTACTAGACAAGGTGACAAATCCCACTGCAGAACATGTGGTGAGCCAAATGTGTGTCCATATGACACACACATGCATGTTAGTGAGGCTAACATACCCAACAACAGTCTCAGCCAGCAGAACAGATGTAGAAAAATACAAAGAAAGGCTGTGCTAAGGCCTCCAATTGATGGCAATGGAGAACAGCCCCCCTCCAGACCTACACAGACAAACTACAACAGGTCTGGCAGTTGTATGCTAGTTCTGAAGGGTATGAAGTCTGAAACTGAAACGTAGGTCAATAAAACCTAAGATATGTACTACACTGATATGCTTCTAGTCTGCATGATAGGTCAGAATACAAAATGAAATGTAAGCCAACAGAGTACCTGAAATACCAGTACAGTCATAGCAAATGTTTACAGTTGTCAGGTGTCCCCCCCATAATCCTATGTAGAAATGTAGTAACATGTACGTGTGAGTATAAGAACAGTGGAGCACAGATTACCTGAGCTGGCCAAATTAGCTGGATAGATTGTTGCATGTGTACAATATGCAGGGATCCGGGTGTTAGATTGTTGTGTGTTGTATATTGTGTGGAAGTGGTCAGCATATAGGCATGGTGGGTTGTGTCCCGGTGGCCTATGGCCAGTACTGTTGATGACAGGGCCATGTTCTGACAATTGCAGTGCCAACCCCAGTGCATCCCAGCAATACCCAATTCAGCATTCATCCATAGTCACTGTTCAGATGTCAATATCTGTCACCATCTGAAAGATGGACATGCCATGAATGTGGGCCCAGACATACACACAGTGCACAGGTGGAAGTACCCTAGACAGAGTACATAAAATGTAACTGTCAACTGCACACACCTTTGGAATTGTACATACAGGTTAGCAGCACATTAGTTGTCTGTGTAGTATGGAATACTGATGTAGTCTGGCCAATCACTGGCAGACCACAAAAGGCAGAGTTACAAAGTACTGAGAAACCACTGCTGTCCCTGCACAAGCCAGCATAAGGGGGATGCCCCACGTATATCTGTGAGTCAGCTGCAAGAAGCTTCCATAGCACACATGCACTCAGCTCACCCCACCATCAGCCACAGGTTCATCACAGGTCATATCCCTGCTGTTGGGAATGAGTACAATATGACCCCCACTTTTGTATGGGAATACCCACAGAATGCAGCATGCTGAAGAGGTGTCCCATGCAGGTGTGTCCCTAGCTGTAAGCAGCATTCTGCTAGCATCCACACCAATTGATTAATAAGGACAGAAACTATTGCCATTAACACCTTGCACACGTAACCTGTCACTCCAGGGGAATACAGTGGCTTGCAGCCTGGGACTGCAGGAGTGACAGAATGCACTGGCCTGCTACAGATGGCCTATATCACTAGCAAATGCCCTACAGCCCTCTGTCAAAGGTCTGTGTCTCACCTGTAATGCCAATGTATGTTATCTCATGGAGTTCCAAATAATGACATAACACAGTCCACAGAACACAAATGCAAGGCCATGTCGACAAATCCCAGTAGCATGTCCACCATGTCCTACTGCATGAACTGTGGACCAACCCCTAAATACTGCTGGAATGAAGTGATAACTATAGGGATACTTATCAGATATCGCGTGCATTATGTTAGGAAGAGGATATAATAATGGGGGGGGGGGTAGAAGCATGGACGCCATGGAGTGTGTGAAGTCTGAAACTCTGATGTGTGCCCATACTATCCCTGCCTGCAAACCCAGGAATAGGTGGCTACAAACCTGCTCGTAAACCACAATGTGAAGGGGAAATGACCAGATACTTGAGCCCTGCCTCTGGGTAACCTGTGTGAATCTGTACAGCTGAGAGGTATGGCCAGAGCAGGATATGGCCATTCTGTTACGTCAATAGATGTACAAGCATGGGATCCTCAGCCACCACAGTACCAAGGTGCTGGACCATTTACACAGACCCATCAGCAAGTGTCTGCAGCTCCCCCTCCAAAATGGCATGAGTATGCAAGAATATGTAGGCTGTAGACCACAATACTAGACACAGCTTCATTAATCTTGTATTCCCCAGGAAATTACTGTGAGCAAATAAGTATATCTGTCAGTAGCTGATGAAATAATACATCACAGTGTAAAAGAGTACATATGTCTGAATATCTCTGCTAACACCAAAATCATGTAGCAGAAGCAGCACAGACACAATTAGTTACAGTATCCCACTATCCTTTGCCCATTGTGACTCCATGTTGTCAACCCATCTACAGATATCCTGCAGAAACAGGTTGCTAGCTGTAGGTGTTGAACACAAATGCCTGCACTGGAGTACAACCTACCTGAAATGGATTCACACATTCAATACAGAAAGTCATACTGGACATGCTCCCACACTTAGAGAAAGGAAGCCCATGTCTGACAACAAAATACTGAAGGGTCATACTGGGCATGCTCCCACACTTATGAAGTCCATGTCTGATGACAACAGTGGACTATACATATCTGTCAGTCAGATGTCTGTGCACACACACTACATTGCACACCAGTCATGCTTTGCACACACATCGGATAGGAATACACACATATATCCAAGGACAACACACTATAATAGGTCAAACATACACAAGCAGAGATGTGGGGAAGAGAGAGACAGACAGTGACAAAGAGCTTCCCATCATGAGGCCTGTCCCAAACACCACACATCCAATTGGCCAGTATCACATGATGTGCCAATGTCTATCACTGTAGACATTTGCTTCTGGTAGCCCTCAGCACTATAGTGTCTGTGGTGCTTGTGATAACTATGTAACATGACAGTACAAGTCATTATTCATCTAACAGTCGTATACACAGTCCTGTCAAATGTAAAGTTGTGTGTGACTGAGTGTTGTATGTGTGTTTTCAGAGGAATGGTTTATGGCCCATTCACACACACTGCACTTCCCATTGCCCTAGTTTAGCTAGCCTGCTGATGTCAGTCACCTTGAAATACCCCTTTGGAGAAGGATCATCTCTATAAGCTCTGTGGTGTGTGCAATAACTGCATAATGCTATAGTGTGATTTACTAGTTAGGTAGGAGTTCTAATCCCAGACATAGCAACTGTGTGTGTAGGGATCAATGATTTTGAGGCCATTCATAGACACTACACCTCCCATTGCCCTACTTTAGCAAGTCTGCTGATGTCATTCACCTTGAAATACACCTTTGTATAATGCTTAGCCTTATAAGCTCTGTAGTGTATGTGATAACTGTGTAATGCTGTAGTGTAACATCCTAGTTTGGTAGGAGTTCTAATCCCACACATGGCAACTGTGAAACTCTGTGCATGTGTATAGAGAGTAATGCTTTTGAGGCCATTCACAGTCACTACACCTCCCATTGTCTGTTTTAGCAAGCCTGCTGTCAGTCACCTTGATATACCTCCTTGGACAAGAATCACCCCTATAAGCTCCATGTCACATGCAATATCTGCGTAATGCTATAGTACAACATGCTCGTTAGGTAGGAGCTCTAATCCCAGACATGGCACCTGTGAAACTCTGTGTGTGTCGCAAGTCATGCTTTTGAGGCCATTCACAGTCACTACACCTCCCATTGCCCTACTTTAGCAAACCTGCTGATGTCATCTACCTTGAAATATACCTTTGGAAAAGGGCTAGCCCTGTAAGCTTGTGGTGTGTGCCATAAATGCTGAATAATGTAATAACAATAACTACACAGCTATGGGTTTGAATCTCATCTGTGACATGGGTTTGTGTGCATACCTCAAAGACTTTGTCCCCATTTACAGCCAGTACACATCTCAGAGCCTGACTTTAGCAGACCTGAAGATATCATCCACCATACAAGTATCTGTTACGAAGCCTATACCATGTCAGGTCAGTGGTGCATGTGGTAAATGTGTAACATAATGGTCTGTAAAGATTGTTAGATAGAGGTTTGATCCTTAGTACTGGTGAATGTGTGATTAGGGTAAAATTATTTTTGGGATTTCTCACTCACTACATCACCCAATGCCAGTATTTACAAGGCTGGTGATGTTCCTCACCTTAGACGTACCTTGGGACAACATCCATCTAATAAGCTCTGTGGTGTGCGAGACAAATGCAGTACACTGTAGTAGCAATACATAGTTAGGTAGGGGTTTGAATCTCAGTACTTGTGAGTTTGTGTTTGTCATCAATATCCCGTGTGAAGGTTGCTGTGATTGTGTAATGGCAGACTGCATTGTGGGGCGGGATTTGCTAAATTATTATATTGAGGACCTAATATATGTCACAATGTCCACCTTACAAGGACAACAGATGTCAAACAGCAGATAGGCTGGTGTAGATAATCCATATCCCTACATGTGACATTATGGATCAATGAACAATATAGGTAACCCTTCTATTACTCAGAGAACACTCTCCACCCATGTCTCATAAACAAACACACTTGGCTAGGCAACAACCACTATATTAGTAGTGCCCTGCATATTGCCCACAGATAATAACCAAGGTGTGATTGCAGTGGACTACATGGCTGTTGATGACAACACTGCCACTGACATCAGAATGTACTGTGATGTGTAACACCT
>NC_056726.1:192997393-193023071 GCF_019279795.1 Protopterus annectens
GCAGTTTTGAGCAGCTTTAAGTGGGTTTGCACAGGTTTGCGCAATGGTAAGCGCTGTTAATGTACTGTTAAATGTACAGGCGCTTACACCATTTCAGCTTCACTTACCAGTGCACAAATCTGCTTAGCATTTACCTTAAAGCAATGCTTACACCTGCTAAGATAGCTCAGCCCTAGTAACCAGTGATCACATTCCAGCCTGCTAAAATAGCAGGGTAATGACATCTTTAATATGTGTATTTAATTCCATGTACATAACATATGTCTATGTGCTGTCATTACAGTAGCAAGGGGTATGAGTCTACTGTTTCTGACACCTGAGTATATATGGCTTGTACAACACTCTTTTCCATTTGAATGTGTTTCATACATGGGTAGTATCCCAGGCTATATGCAGTCACAGTGGCATGTAGTGTATTATTACATTACTACTGTTGACAGTGCTTTCCCAACTAAAAGTAGATTTCAGAATGTAGTACTGGAACCAAACACTTCTGCATGCAAAGATGGACTCTAAGTCCTCACTATCGTGTTCTTGGTGTGTGAGCTGTATATCATTAAGTATTTGCTACTGGATATTGATCTGACATGGCTATTAACTGTAGACTACTGTGTGTATAGGAAATGTCATTGAGGGGTGCTGTTATGTAGTAATGGCATATCTATCGGTGTCAGATGTCTATTTGTCAACACCTCAACTACACTACCACAGTCAACAGAACATGCTTGAGTACAGGTCTCCAAGACATACACTGACCATGTTATGTAATACATGTTGCATACATTTCATTTGGAGGACCTCACTGGCCCTCTGCAAGAGGCAACCAGATGATTGGATGTTGCATTTAATGCTCACCCTGAGGATCACTCCCATGGCATCAGTTGACAGATGGCCTGCTGAAAAATGTCAGGTGGCATGATACCAGTGTACCCACATCCCTTACTCTTCTCATCTCTCCATGGACAATAGCCTGGTACACACCTATGAACACCTGCACCTATGGACCCCAGTACTGACAAATGTGTCAGTGTGCATTACTGAGAATAACAGTGTCTGTGTGTTTGTAAACCTGTAGTTGATAATACCCTGAGACCCTTCTTACCCACCACATCTCCCATTGCCATAGTTAGATATGGCTGCTGCTGTAATGGACATTACATGTACCTTGTTACACTCTTCACCATATGGGCTATCTGGAGCTTGCAGTACCAGCACAACACTGTTGTACAAATGGGTAGATAGGCATGGTTTACCCTTTGAGTTCTGGCAAGTGTGTGTATGTGTGCAAGTGTGCATATTTGTAGGATACAGCACTCTGAGGCCACATTATCCTAATACAATGCACCTTGCCACACAGTATAAGGGATAGTGATGTTGCTGACCATAGGAGAGCCATGACAAAGCATCACCCTACTATCCCTGTGGCATGTGCAATAGATGCATATCCCTGTGGTAGTAGCACTCGTGAGATAGACAAGGGTTTGTATTGCAGTCCTGGTCAATGTGTGATGGTGCGTATATCAGAGTATTATCATGGGTTTCAGTGAGTACAATATCTATTGTGGGGTGTGGCTGCTGGGTATACTTTTACACTATGGTACCCCCAGTATATGTCCTAAGGTCCACTGTATGGGGACCACTGTCACCATCAAACATACAGATTATACTATCCAGCCCAATGATGCATGTGCTGTGTGCAACTTATCTGTAACAGAATGGACACACTGACAAGGTAGTTAGCACTGATAAACCCAGGTCTCTCAGATGTGTGTATGACTATTATGTGCTTGTCAATGTGTATATGACAGTATGTCACACTATGTATTGTTCATAAACAACCAGTACGTCCCCTATTACCATACTGTACAAGACCTGGTGATGTTATTCACTTAACAAGTAACCTGGGACACACCTCATCCTAAAAGCTGTGTGGTGGGTGCAATTAAGGCCACACACATTAGTAGCAATAAGTATCTAGGTAGCTGTTCTAGTCTCAGTGTTGCCAAGTAAGAGGGTGTGTGTATGTGAAGGGATCTACTTCAGTTTGCAGAAAATACATGTCCCAGGAGGTCATCTGTCCGAGAACTGACTGGCAAATGCTAACATTTCACAGGTATCATCTTGTGGAAATTAATTCCATCAAAACTAGTAGTAGATGTGTAAATGCCCTCTTCCCCACTGTATATATCTTTACAGTGGTACTGGGGTTGGTATATATAGCTGGGTGTGGATCTTGTGGACACAGCCACCATCATTGCGGTTATTGTTGAGTGTATCCCCCTGCTTAGTCAGCTGTAATACTGTACAGTTTATGTTAACAGGTTAAGTAGTTGTCAATCACACTATCTGCAGTTCTACACCATCCTACACCCTCCAAAGAGTAGGTCTGTGCCACCCACACCAGCACACCTATGTTTACCAAGTTGAGGATTGCACTACATTGGGGAAGGGGACATATACCATGCCAGTACCATCGTCAATGACATTAAACTAGTAGACTGATTATTTTCCAATGTGATGTGCCTTCTATGTCTTGCTGGAATTGCATAGGCTAAAATGGGTTCCCTGCAAAAGTACATCCATCCATGTGTACAGTATTCTCTGTGTCTTGCATCAACACCAAAGCCTCTGTGTGTGTGTTATACACAAACATGTGGTGTGTACCACCCAGTACACTTATCATTGTCCACTGTAGAAGGGCTGCTGACATCAGCCACCATGCACTCACCTGTATACACCCCTCAGACCTATTAGGCATGTGGCACATGCAGTAACTGTTATACAGACCTGTGACTTGTGTTCAGCTGTACCCAGGATATGGCACAGTCAAGGTGTCACCACAGTGCCATACCCCTTGTAGGAAACAACAGCAGACCAACATCCTGCTGACACATAGACTCCTATAACACAAACGGAATACATTATAGAGACCACAATCACTCAGTGTTAATAAGAGCTATAATGCATCATGGCTGGACAGCTATACATCCTGACATGTAAGCATTAAACATTAATGCTGAAAACATGTTACACAGCATTACACTGGTACACCATAGTACAGTCACCCTGTGCATCAGAACTATATTAGCCTGAACCTGCATCGATGTTATGGATGATAGAGGTGTGACACAGGTATCATCATATGCACAGCGTGTGTTGTGGGTTTGTAAACGTAAAAACATGCTGGTTATACATGGCAGCACTATTGCATTAAACTTTAATCTTCGATAACAGAGAAGTAAGTGCTTTCACAACCAATAACAGTTGCTTCATCAGACTACATATAAAATCAAACATACCCATTTTATATTTGTGATGCAATACAAACTGTCCAATCACTGAAATGCTAATTAACACTTGAAAAAATTAAAAGGGTAAGTGCACATTTGTGAAAATGCTTGTAAAAAATATATCTATATACATATATACATCTAGGAAATATATATACACACATATGTAACCAACCTACACAGTCAAAAATTAATAAGCACATGCATTATACTTATAAAGAATAACAAACATTTTTTTATATATATTTAGACTATTTAAAATATTTTAAATTCAATGTTTCAAACTCCTTGATTTGAGGGCAGGTTTAAGCGACATCCTGCTATTCAAACCAGGAGGTCTGTCAGCATTAAGCAGCAGTATCCACCTCTGCTCAGCCTTCTCAGTTCTATTTCTAGCATCACCTCCCCTCATACTCATCTTAACAATCTCCAAAACTAGAAACTTAAATGTATGACTAACACCTTCCTTTTTAACATGCATGGCTAAGGCATTACTCTCTTTACAATTTCTTATATCTCTGAGTTGTTCTAGGACCCTTTCCTTAAATAAGCAATTAATTTTGCCTATATAAAAGAGTAACATTCTGTGCAATAACAAAAATAAACAACATTCTTCGTTGTACAATCAGCGTGTGTTGTGGGTTTGCCAGAGACCTAGGCTGAACCATTTGTTTGGCATCATGTGTATGTGTTAGGGGGTTTCATTATTAATTGGGTTGTGTAGATGTGGTGTGTGTGTGTAGGTATGGGGTTGCCGTAGCTGTGTTGGTGATGTGTGTGTATGTATGCATGCACAAAGTTCTGTCATGTGGCTGCCCTACACAGGGGTTTGTTGGACAGCTGCAGACTGTACCTGGCAGGATGTGCAGTTCACCGTCTCCAGCCACGGACATGAGAACTGTGCCTGCCAGGGGTTCCACAGGCACTACCAGGTACAAGCCAAGATATGGTACTTTCCCCTGATGACATATGTCTGCTGGATCTGCATCCCTCTTGGGACCGGGCAGGGCCACGTGCACATGGCATGCTATGTTGTGGTGTGGACAGCACCCCAATGCAGTGCTGGTGCTGGTACTGCCACTACGGGAGTGGCTCTGACTTGTTGCACATCCATGTCGACCTCCACCTGTTAGTGTTGCTGGCCTACATCCATGTGGCCATCACACTACTTCCACCATATGCTCAAGCACAGACATTCCATGGTTGAGGATTCCCACCATCTCACCCAACCATCTATCCAGGACCTCTGCAAAATAACAGTGGGCACCTGCAAGATCACAGATGTTGTCAATAGCAGAATGAGTAACCCTCTGCAGCCTCAGACCTTGTCTGGTATAACATTCAATATGTGCCAGCAGCTCCATGGTGACCTAAAACATGCATCTGGTGACACCAGCTGTGGCACTTCTGCCAGGGGCATGATGACCAGCAGCCCTCTTATGAGCACCCCTGTACATCTGCCTGTGTGGTACCCTCACTGGGCTTCCGGCTATGACTGCTGTGTCCAGACACATGTGCCATAGTCACTACACTGTCCTGTTCCATGCCACCACCTGCCAACTGTCCCTCATCTATGGCCACTGGTGATGGGGTATGTATAGGCAATGTGACTGTGTGCGGGGATGGGGTGGATAACAGGGGGATGTCAAATTATGGCACAGCTTCAGCCCCTGACAACCCTGCCTGTGCCTCACTACACCACACCACACCTATCATCATTGTCAGAGTCTGTATGGACACTAACATAAGTTTGCAAGCAGGAGGGACACTGACCCACCTCGCCTCCTTTGAGGGGAAAACAAGAAACACACTTTAAGACATGTACGTCATTGCTTAACTGTATACACACACTCACACATACACACACACACACACACACACACACACACACACACACACACACACACACACACACACACACACACACACACATACTTAACAGGTGAGGTTGCACAAAGATATTACACAGAGACCTCTCATTACCCATCTGTCAACATGCATGACATATGGCACTCAACAGCATGCACTGCAGTTATAGTCAATCCCTGTTACCAGCATTATACATCTCTGTGATGCATGAGTTGTATTAGTAGATGATGCCCCTTCCCCTGGAACACATTGCACCCATGTACACAGTATTGCTGTGCACCTGTTCAGCACCCTGGCATGTACTGTGCACCATACCTCACTGGTGTACACGCTATTGCTGAATGTGTTTATGTATGTCAGTTATATTTGCTCACAGCCCATATGTGTTTGTCCGACACATACCTGGGATGATATGTGGACAGATGTCAATAGTGAATGCCTGATATCTGATTTGCAGATTTCATCATCAGCGGTGCATGTATGGCCAATAAAATACAATTACACTGACAACCTTCAAACCTTACTGTGGCTATGAGGAGTGTGCACACCCTTATTGACAAGCCACCCTCTTCCCTGATATGCCATGGGGCCACAATACTGCATATGTTAACATTACACAAACCTGATATGTGACATATGACCTGTGCAATCAAATGCATCAAGCAAATGTGTTAGTTGTGCAGAGGCTTTTGTATACGGGACAAGGCTCTTGCTACCCCCATAGTGCCTTTTTTAGGCAAGGCTCAAAGGACAAAGCCACCTCCATAGACAACCCAAGGATAAAAAAACTTAAGGTAATGCTACTCAATGCCAGAAGTCTAAACCTCAAGATGCACGCACTCGAGGCTCTCCTCAGTATGGAGAAAATCGATGTCTGTGCAGTAACAGAAACCTGGTTCAAGGCTCCTGAGAGCACCCCAGCACTACCAGTTTATAACTCATACCATGTGTTTCTATATTCATCAAAGATACCTACACCTCCAGGTTAGTGGCACTGCACAAAGCATCGGAAACCATCCATGTGCAACTAACAGCGGGCAAAACTGCCTTTCAGTTTGTAGCCTGCTACAGAATACCCTCCCTATTACAGGAACCCCACTTGGCATTCCTGAGAACACTGGAGAATATGAAGGTCTCTCCACACACTATGTTATTGGGTGACTTCAACTACCCAAGCATTGACTGGGAAAACTACTCAAGCCCAAACACCCTCACCCAATGGTTCCTAGAATTTATAAACTCTAACACAATGGAACAACTGGTCACCACTCCCACAAGAGGGAACAACATTTTGGACCTGGTCATCACCAACATGGGGAGTCTACGTTCCACACCAGTGGGAAACCCCTCATTGGTAAGATCAGACCATAAACAAATTTCCCTGGACATCCATATCCCGTCCCCACCCCCAGCCAAGGAAATCACTGTAAAGAATTTCTCAAAATCCAACTTTGCACTTCTTAAGACTGAGGTGGAATCCTTCAAAGCCCCAGGGCCATAGGATAATACAGCCCAATCTGCAGAATCCTTTACAAAAGCATTCTATGAGCACCTGCAGGAATGCATGGATCATGCTATCCCAAATAAAACCAAGACTCACTCCTCCAAAAACAGGAGACCAGTTTGGTGGACTCTGGCCATAAATAAGCTATACAACAGAAGGAGGAAGCTACTACATGACAGAGCAAAATCCCAAAAAGGGAAGGCATCTCTGATCAGTATTAGCAAGAAACGTTGATCCCTCATAAAATCATCAAAGGCCAGCTTCGAAAGAAAAATTGCCCTAGACATTAAAGATAATCACAAAGCCTTCTTTAGTTATGTCAGGAACATGGACGGAAACTCCCAGATATGCTCTGAATTGTTGCATAACGGTACAAAATATACCAAACCTACAGACATAGCCAACATCCTGGCAGACAGATTTAGCACAAACTCCCCCCCCTTCCCCCCCAAAGGAGCAAATGCCTATCCCAACTGAATGTAACCTCCCTGACATCACAGATGCACAGGTGAAAGCTGCCCTCTCCTAAGCAAAAAACACAGCATCTATGGGACCGGACGGTGTCCCAGGCTGTGTCTTACACGAGCTCCAAGAAGAAATGAACCCTCACATTAAGTCACTGTTCAAACTTAGCCTTAATACAGGATATGTACCCAAAGAATGGCATACAGCTACAGTGGTCCCACTCCACAAAGGTGGTGCCACAACGGACCCTGGAAACTATCGCACCATAAGCCTGACTAGTCTGGTCTGTAAAGCTATGGAGCATATTATCATGGAACTTATAAACAAAGACATTGGGAGCCTCCAGACACTGGACCCTACCCAATTCGGCTTTGTTAAGGGCAGATATTACCTCTTAAACCTAGTTGATTTCTTTAAAACTGTTACCAAAGCCATAGATGAGGGCAAGGTAGTCCACACAGCCTACCTGGACCTCACAAAAGCCTTCGACACAATACCCCACTTGGGCATCATAAATAAGCTTACCAGCTTAAATATCAACCCCTATATCACAAGATGGGTTGCAAACTGGCTCATAGATAGAACCTCCATGGTCAGAATCGCAGGTACCATGTCCGAATCCAAACCAGTTACAAGTGGCGTCCCACAGGGCTCAGTTCTGGGACCTCTCTTGTTCGGTATATACTTCTCTGAGGTTCAGGCTAACACGGGGGGATTATGGCTGACAAAGTTCGCAGATGACTGCAAACTGGGGGCCATAATTGAATCTCCAGCTGACACAAGCATCCTCCAAAAGGGTCTCACAGAGACAGATGCTTGGTGCCAGAGCCACGGCCTCAAGCTAAATGCTAAAAAGTGCATAGTCATCCCCTTTGGGAAAAACAAGGTGCCCACAAATTACCATATAGGTGGTAATCCATTAAGTACGGAACGTAGATAGTAATCTCTCATTTGATAATCATGTTGCCAAAGTGGTTAGAAAGACCTTCTATATAGCCCACCTTATCACGAAAGGGTTCGCATCTAGATCAAGAGAGGTCATTGTGCCCCTCTACTCATCACTCATCAGGCCCATAATTGAATACAATGCCCCTTTTGGGATGTACCTTACCCGACACCTGCAGCAACTGGAGAGACCCCAAAAGTACCTCACCAAGAGGATCATGGGCTACAAACAGATGTCCTATGCAGCTCGACTAAAGAAACTCCAGCTCTACTCAGTTGCTTACGGCCTACTCAGAGGTGATCTATGCCTGATGTACAAAGCCATGTCAAACCCAGAATTAATGGACATGCTAAACCTCAAAAAATCCAAGTCCCTTAGAGCTACATGCTCCAGGGACCTAAACCTCAGCACAAAAATAAATAGGACATGCTGGAGGGACAGATTCATTTCCCAGAGGCTCCCCTCACTCTGGAATAGAATCCCAATTCATGTTAGACGTAGCCCCTCGCTGAGCCTCTTCAAGCGAAATCTGGACGAGTGGATGGGAAATCGCAAATTCACCCCTGGGATCTCTTCTGTGTCCCTGCTAGACAGAGGCACAGTAAACTAATCTTAAAAGGGTACCTTCTGTGACCTACTTTACAGAGGCACAGTAGGCTAATCTAATAGGGAGGCGGAAGCCAAATACACTCTGGCTAGGCTTATAAATGCCCTAGGGCAGATAGCCTAGTATCTACCTATGAACCTATGAAATGCATATAATATGTGGGTGCATAAGTGTGCACACCCTTAACATGATGGTTTATTGCACCAACTGTTAATTGTACTACAGCAGTCACTATTCCTGGACGGGGTATACTAGCATAGCCCATCTGCACTTGCCAGTGTCTGGTCACTCTGCCCTACATATGTCCCCATCTCTGCAAGATTGCAAGGTCAACTCATGTGCACAGCCCTTGGAGGTCACACAGTGCCTTCACTATTGCTGTGGAGTCAGGGTTATGTCTGCCACAATTCATGACCTTGACTGTGTGCAGATACAGCCATTTTTAGTGAGCTTTGGATGTCTGCTTCAGTTCACTGTTGTGTTTCAAGATGACACCCCTCCCCAACCTCAGCCTTTTTGCAGATGCTTGACAACTATGGGCTACATATGAGTGCCATTTTGCAGTGTTCCAAATTCAGAACACCATGTGTACCGGTCTAGTCCCTGCTAATGAATGGCAAACATACAGGTGTACACTGGCACCAGCAAGGTACAGATGGGGATGGTGTGCCTGAGGTGGAGTGAGGTGCTGCTTGTGCAGCACATGTATCTTAATTGATACTGTCTGTAGGTTTCGAACTTGGTCCTGGTACACCATTATACATTGCAACACATGCCTTTGGGGGACTTTTGATGTCATGCATATGCTACCTTTAGAGAGCCCTGGCTGATGTTTCCTGTGGAACAACTGTCCCATCTGATTACCCTAGCCCATAGGCCACACTTATGCAGAGTCCAGGCAATTGTCGTCACAGATACTGCACAGCCAGTACTTGCTAGACATTCCTGCAACTCCCTCAGTTTTGCGGCATGTTTCTAGGCAGCCTCCATGACCAGTTTGCAACATGTGTCGTCATCTGTCTTGGATGACCATCTGTTTATTTTCTGCATTAATGTTGTCCCATACTTCCTCATCACATACATGACTCTCTGCACTGTTTGCCATGATATATGCAATGGTGAGGTAAGGCTACATGTCCCACTCCTGCGTGCTACCTGTTGGGTATTGGATCCATTCCATGGTTTGTAAGATGTGTGCAAGCCATGGCTGCCTCTGTTGCAGGTGAGTGGGCAAATGTGATGGACATACATCTTGGACAGCAGACCATTTCTTGGTGTGACATTGAGGACTTGTACTTGCTGGAAGGTGCATACTCATGAAGAGTGAATGCTGTCAGTACCTCAAAAGCTGCTGCCACAATATATTTGAAGTGTTTGTTAAGGTATGTATTCCCCATATT
This sequence comes from Protopterus annectens, assembly GCF_019279795.1. Lineage (NCBI taxonomy): Eukaryota > Metazoa > Chordata > Ceratodontiformes > Protopteridae > Protopterus > Protopterus annectens. The sequence continues at coordinate 193,007,475 of NC_056726.1, forward strand.
TGCTGTCCTAACATAGGATTCCATATTACACATTCACTGCTCATGTTAGGACCACCTTACAGGTTGTAAGGGTTGTGAAATGTGGTATTGTGATATGCCATTGTGTTGATCTGTAACAGTTGCCATTGTAATAGTGGTATATACACTGTTGTAGCACTGTATAAGGGTGATGTTTCAAACATGTTCCTACTGTAGGCCATTTGTCCCACCATTATGTTCATTTCTGTGCACACATCTTGCAATGACAGGTTGTTAGTTATATTGCAAGACTCTTACATACCATTCAGATATGCCACCATGGTGACCACTGTGATGCAGTGCAGTTAACAACAATAAGCAAATGTGCACAGCATGCATTATGGGTAGGTGTGTTAAATGTGTGCATGGCAAATACCATAGCTATAACATGGCCGGTGTATTGGCAAACCTGAACAAACAACACCATACTCACTGGCTACAGGCTGCTGGCCCAGAGATATACCAGAGGAACCTACATAGTTGTGTGAGAGATGTGATGTCAGTAGCCACACCTGTGGCATTGGTACAGGGTGGGAGCAGCATTCAATACAACAGTACAAACCCACATTACTACAGATTATGCACATTGGTTCATTACTACAATGCAGCAACAGACTATATATATATATATATATATATATATATATATATATATATATATATATATATATATATATATATATATTATCTCACATATGCATGATTAAACTCTACAGATGCAGATGAATGAGCAACGGTGGTCTACCAATGTGCCCTGTGGCCTTACCTGCATGCTCCTTGTCCATTGTGTGGGTAGCACCCACCTCCACAATGCTATCCGCTGGGTCTTGTATTTGCTGGTGGGCAGATGCCCCAAGTCTGGCAAGGAGGTCCTCAGCATGTGTCAGGGGGGACTGGATGGCATGACCCCCCGTGGCTAGCTGGTCCCTCCTAACTGCAGCAGCACGCTGATGGGCATGGCGGATGAGGTCAGTGCACCGATGTCGGACCTGCTGAACTGAGGTTATGCAGGCCAACATCGTTTACCCTGTGGACAAGCTCATTCCACAGGGTGGTCCTCTCCTGCAGATCATAGGCTGTATGGTCAAATAGGGTGTGGTGGTGCTGCACCAGGTAGTGGATTATGACATCATTTTCCTGGGGGGAATAAAGAGGCAAACACTCCCTAGATATGGTGCCTGAAAGACATAAAGAGGAAAAAAGGTCTGAGGACCTCATACTGCAAGGACATAACAGTTGTTATTTGATGTCTCTGTCTCCCCCCCATATCTGCAACAATAATCTGAACACGCAACTCAACGGGTATGTTTACAGCAGACCTACAGTTGGGACATATATCCTATTGTACAACAAATTGTGCAGTGTGTTTCTAGTCTTGTTCCATGTTGAAACACTATCATTGGTGGCCTGTTGCTAACAATGTCACATCAGGTAGCAATACCTCTTACAACAGGACTTTCAGACACAGGTCAACTACATATTTCTATAAAGTTCAAGACCTACGGACAGTGTGAGTATTGTTGTTCTATACATTGAATACTGCTAGTTTTACAGGGTTTGTGTGTACATGCTAGTTTTGCATGGAATACAATCTGTCCGCATAGCTCTCAGCTGTGGGCCTATCCACATGATGGCCAGAGGATTGGCTGTTATGTTTTGTCTGTTCACCATACAGGTCTTGTCTCTGATATATCAGTGGAATTCTCTCTGTTGAGTGCTATCAGTACATGACTACATCCATTTGTGTTTTTGACTTCATATTCCTGAGTAAGGGTATGTTGCAATGAATCCTGTAACACCAGCAACTTTCACAGTGTATATCAGCAATATTGCAAATATAGCCCTGTGTTTCAGCCTCTGTCCTCCACCTATATACCAGGCTTTGTCCATATGTCATGCAATAAGAGGTTGTTAAGTAGTGGCCTATCATTATTTAGTGCTGGCATTCCTGCTATCATTCTAGTGATGTTGTGGACTCCCACACAAATTGTGGGGTAGGGTCCATATATATGAGGGCTACAGCTGCACAAGACATGTGTGACCTTGTACAGTCCAGAGATTAGTGTATGTAGCACTGTTATATGCCATTGTACATCATTCTATGAGGGAGGGGTAAGCATAGTTTTAACCTAGGCTGTTACAACATGTGAGGGATATCAGTAGTAGGACACATGAAGGTATATGGCTGTACATTTTCATACATTTCACCATGGGAACAGTGGTGGGCTAGTGCTTACTGTCTTACAGACAGTTCTGTTTGTCAGTGTGATAGTGATGTTTTATGTTAAGCATTGTTATGTAACAGATACATTTTCTTTTTTTTCAATAATAAATCTTTATTGTTTTACCATTTTCCAACAAACTTAAACAAAAAAAATATCAATAAATTCCAACTAATGTTTCTAATAACACAATAACATATATACAATATTTACATTAATGTTTCCAATTGTAACAACAGATTATAGAAAAACATATGAGAAAAAAGAAAAAAGAAAAAAAAAGTTATACATAGATCAAATATCTAAACCTTTTACTTATTACTAAATTTTCCTTATAAGGTATATATGTCTCAGAGTAAACTTGGGTTCAATGTATTACGCCAATATAATATTAAAAATTTGCTCCCATATTTTCGGATTATTGATATTTTTATTGTGATCATTAAGGAGTAATTTGTGGTCTAATATATGTCTCATTGCTAGAATCTTAAAGTTCTCCCATGACATTTGAGATGGATTTAACCAGTTAGTAGCTATATATAGTTTTATTAATAAAAAAATATTAATAAGTATAGTAACTTGGGATCTAGAGAACTGTTTTGGAGGGATATGTAAAATCATAAATTCCCATGAAAGTATTGAACTTTGGTAGCCCATCTTTTGAAGTTGTATTCTTAGGGAGTTCCAAAGTTTATAAATACATTTGCAGCTCCAGAACATATGAAGAAGGTCTGCTGATTGATCTTTACAGTATGGACAGTTTGGAGATTTTTTAGAATTGAATTTATGCAAGTTAAGGCGTGTATAATAAGCATTATTAAATATCATAAGCTGAGTATACATCAACTTTTGAAGAGAAATTGATTTAGTTGTTAAGTTAATTGCTTTTAGTATTTGATTTTCTTCTATCAGTGGCATTTTTTCCTTCCAATAGTTTGACAGAAGAACTTTATTCTGAAATTTGAAATCTTTTATTAATTTATTTGTAGCTGCTATAAATTTAACATCTTGTTGAAGAGTTTGCCACAAATTTGAACATTTTGTTAAATCCTCATCTTTAATTTTGAAATCCTTAAAGTAACTTATGGAAAGTTCCTTAATCTGTCTCAATATAACTAAATATGATTTGGGCAGATTCATTTCTTGTCTTATTTCATTAGTTGAATATTTGAGGTAAGGGTATATATCAAGTAAAGTTAAATTAATCATAAAAGGGAAATTTTTAAGATTTATTAATTTATTATTAATTTTCAGGTTAGGATTTCTATGAAAAGGTTGGAAGATCATCATATGTTGCATGAGATTTAATGAATGAAATAAGTTTTGTACTGATGTTATATATAATTTAATGTGATCCATTATATCATATAATTTAAACTTTTCCTTTCCTAAGAAAGGTAATGCTTTGGGATTAATATTCAGATTCAAAATATGTTTATAATTCAAAATTACCCAGGTTGGTGACCATTTATTATTAGATGTATCGTAATTAGCAATTCTTAAGATTCTGTTAGAGTTTATTATTAAGTAGTAAGTTTCAAAATTTGGTAGATCCAATCCCCCTCTATTTTTTGGGGTCATCAATTTATCATATAATATCCTAGTCTTTCTTGGGTCCCAAATAAATTTAGCTGACTCCCTATGTATTTGTTTAAAAAACCTCTTAGAGATTGGAACTTGAGCAGATCTAAAAATATATAATAATCTGGGTAAAACATTAATTTTAATAATTGAAACTTTTGCTAATACAGGTAACTTTAAATTATTCCATCTCCTAAAAAATCAAATAATATGTGATCCCAAACCAATTTAATATTAGTAATATAAAAATCTTTATCATCTGTAGAAAAGGTAATACCCAAGTATTTAATTTTATCTTCAGATTTTACCTGCCCCACCAATGGCAGAAGCGAAAAGGGTTTGGGAGTTTTTAAAGGAAATATGTTTGTTTTCTTAAGATTAATTTTGTAGTTAGATATTGCTGCAAAGTCCTCCACCGCTTTTAGTAACTTGTCAGTGTCTGAAATTGGTGTTGTACAGTATATGTTAAGTTCGTCAGCAAAAGCCGCCATAGATATTTTAGTTCCATATAATATAGGGGCATTATGATATACATTCTGTTTAATATATAAAAATAGAGGCTCTAGGTATATATTAAATAATAAAGGGGACAAAGGACAACCCGGACAAGTTCCATTTTTAATTTGTATTCTTTTAGAAAAGCTTTTGTTAATATATAAAGTTGTGTAAGGATTATTATATAGAATTTGTAACATTAAGATAAATTCATGAGGTATATTAAAATATGGTAAAGTATCAAACAAAAAAATTATATTAACCCTATCAAAAGCCTTTTGTGCATCAATTATAAGTTCATAGATATTTAAATTATTTTGTTTAGCATAAGAAATTAATGTATGAAGTGTTAATGTATTGTCACTAGTTTGCCTAGCAGTTATAAAACCAGCTTGTTCATTAGCTATTATTTGATTCATTATTTTTCCCTGTCTATTAGCCAGAATAGAGGTCAAAATTTTCATATCTACATTTAATAGTGAAATTGGTCTATAATTATCTGGATTTTGGGCATCAGCATTAACTTTAGGTATAAGAATAGTTTTTGATGCATTAAAATGGGGGTCATTGATTTTATTATTAATTATGTAATTAAATACATGTGAGAGTATTTTACCAAGAATATCACAAAAAGTTTTGTAAAATTCAGCAGTCAAACCATCAGGACCCGGTGCTTTATATGATTTGAAGTGTTTAATTATATATATTATTTCTTCATCCGATATGGGTTTAATTAAATCTTTTTGAGAATTATCATCTATTTTTGCAAAACTGATTTTTTGGAAAAATTCTTTATCAGACCTATTTAAAGATGAATCATTTTGATCAGCATAAATATTAGAGTATATTTGTTTTCAGTTTTAGAATATATTGTATTGTCAAAATGTATTTCCGAGATTAATGATACTGTTTTCGATTGATTAATAATCCTAGCTAATGCCTGTGATGGGGTTTGAATATAATTGGCATATCTCGCTAACATTTTATGTTCATAAAACATCAACCTATTATTTTGAATTAAAAAAAGATCTTTTTGACATTTAAATAGTTCTGTCTCTGTTTGCCTGTTATAATTCTGAATTAGCTCTTGATGAAGTAATTTTATTTTATCTTCCAATTTTTGTACATCTCTAATTTGCATTTTTTTGTAATATGAGGCTTTTTGCAAAAAGATCCCTCTTACTTGTGCTTTAACGGTCACCCATTCAATATCAGGAGGATGTTGTGGTTTCTCTAGTTTAACTAATAGGCGATTAAGAACATCTATAATTTCCTGTATTATTTCTTCTTTATTTAACAAACTTGGATTTAAAGACCAATTATAACCCCTGTGTAGCAAATTATATCTAGGATCTTTAGAAAAACTTAATGAAATTTTTGAATGGTCAGATAAATAACGAGCATGTATAAAGACTAATGGTTCAAAATTAATCATTGTTTCTGAAATCAAAAAGAAATCTATTCTAAACCACATTTTGTGACATGCTGAATAAAAAGTAAAGTTATTTGTATTAAGGTGATTATTTAGATATTTAAAAGGGTCATATAATTGAAAATCCTCTTTTAAATCCCTTAGTGCAACCACCGCTTGCCTATTAAATGACCTTTGTGGACAAGACCTATCCAATTTCAGATTCTGATAGGAATTCTAATCCCCTCCTATAATTATGTAATAATTATTATACTGATTTAAAAGCGGATAAAGTGATGCTATGGTCATAAATAAAGACATAGGGAATTTGCAGACTTTGGATCCAACCCAGTTTGGCTTTGTCAAAGGCAGATCATGCCTTTTAAACTTGGTTGACTTTTTCGAAACAGTCACCAAAGCCATTGATGAGGGAAAGGCAGTCCATACAGCCTACCTCAATCTGGCTAAGGCCTTCGATACAATACCCCACTCGGGTATCATTGAAAAACTCATCAGCTTAAATGTTAACCCATACATCACAAGATGGGTTGCAAACTGGCTGAGTGACAGAACCCACAGGGTCAGAGTTGCTGGCGCCATGTCAGACTCAAAGCCTGTCACAAGTGGTGTCCCACAGGCTCAGTCCTGGCCCACTCTTGTTTGGCATCTACTTTTCAAGTACAAGCAAACACAGGAGGGTTATGGCTGACAAAGTTTGCAGATGACTGCAAACTAGCCATAGTAGAAAACACATCTGACACAGATATCCTTCAGAAGGGTCTCACAGAAACAGATAACTGGTGCCAGAGCCACGGCCTAAAGTTAAATGCCAAAAATGCATAGTCATACCCTTGGGAAAAACAAGGTTACCCCTAGCTACCAAATAGGTGGCAATCCACTGAGCACAGAAGAAGTTATCAGGGACCTGGGGACCCAGGTTGATAGTAGTCTGTCATTCGACACCCATGTAGCTAAAGTAGTTAGGAAGTCCTTCTACATTGCCCACCTTATCATGAAGGGATTCTCATCTAGATCAAGGGAGGTCATAGTCTCCCTTTACTCATCACTCATCAGACCAATGATTGAGTACAATGCCCCATTCGGAATGTATCTGACCCGACACTTGCAGCAGCTGGAGAGGCCACAAAAGTTCCTCACCAAAAGGATAAAGGGTCTCAAAATCTGTCCTATGCTGCCCGACTGAAAGAACTCCAGCTCTATTCAGTCGCCACCGCTTGCTCAGAGGTGACCTTTGCCTAACATACAAGGCCATGTCAAACCCAGATTTGATGAATATGCTTCACCTCAAAAATCTAGATCCATCAGAGCCACAAGGGGAGACTTAAACCTCGACACGGCTATTAATAGGACGTGCTGGAGGGATAGATTCATCACCTAAAGACTCCCTATGCTGTGGAACAAAATCCCGGTACATGTGAGGCAGAGCACCTCGCTGGCCTTGTTCAAGAGAAATCTTGACCAATGGATGGGAGATCGCAGATATACCCCAGGAATTACCTCAGTGTCACTACTCGACAGAGGCACAGCAAAATAATGGGTATAGTTCCCCATACTAAAGGGGTGGCGTAAGCCACAAAACAATGGGCTAGGCTTATAAATGCCCTCGGGCAGATAGCCTAGTATGAACCTATGAACCTATGAACATGTACGTTAAGAAGTAAAATAGGTTTATCATGAAGAGTAGAGGACAGAATAACATAGCACCATCTTCCTTCTTTATCTATTTTAGAATCCAAAATTTTTCCTTGATATTGATTTTTAATAACTATAGCTACCCCTGCACTATTAGTTTTACCTTCCGAGGCTAAGACCGCTCTAATCCATTTCCTTTTCTTGATATCTTCCCATTGATCATTAGTTAGATGAGTTTCTTGAAGTAATATAAAACACGCCCTAGCCTGCAAAAATAAATGAAGAAATAATTTCCTTTTCTTTAAGTTCTGGAGCCCTTTTGTGTTCCATGAATCTATTTCCCACATTTCAATATGTTATTTAATGTAACAAACATTTAAAAAGGGGAAGTATAATGTAATCAGAGACTTTTTAAAGATATATATAGTTTGGAAGCATTCTTGAAATCCCGTCCCATACCAGTGCCTACCCACTCTACCCTCGGACCGAGACATGTATAGGTCTTGTACAGGGTAAGGAATTATATTGATTAAAAACATAAACCTACGTATATTCTTCAGGTTATAATAACTCAAATATATAACATAAACAGAACCTATATAAACTAAAATTAATTCTACAAAGCCTAATCTAAACATTCCCTACTAAATACTACTGTTCATCAACATCTCTTATATTAACTATTCTTTGAATAAATCATGTAAGAAATATGCAGCAACATGTATAGAGTTTTCAGTACTTCTAATTAACTAGCTAGAAACTACTTAAAGGAACTAGCTAACATATCTTGATAAAAATATTCACCGATTAAAGAAAGCTAAAGATTTCTTAAGTATATAAGTAATTAGCTTGCTCAGTTTCTATTAATCATAAAGTAGGATGAGGATCCAGTACTTGGTCAGCATTGTCTTCTATTATTCAAACAACAGGTGCGAGAAAAAGAAAATCAAAAAAAAAAATAAATAAACATCCTGATATATTATAGCAATATAATAATATAAGCATCAACATAAAAGAAAAAACTACCTTCTCTAGTGTCAATATTAACTTTTTCATTATTTAAACATTTCAGCTTAAGACTAACCACTAGTACCATTAGGTACTGCCAAGCTTGATGTTTTAACTATTAACATCAGGAATTATCAGGAGTATAAAAACACATCATATATATCTAGTGGTATATGAGTCATTACTATATGGTAGAATTAAATATAATGTCTAGTGTAGTTATTATATATGTGTAAATTATTGGTATTAAGGGATTAACTAAGTCCTTTCAGTAATAATTATGAAGTAGTAAAACAATCCCCGGGATTCATGAACCTTGCGCCAGGCGCACGCATGGCGTAGGCGCCACAACGCCAGACATGGCCGCCGAGCGATTCAGGTACGATCCAAACCCACGTGCATCAGCGGCGTACGCCGGAGTTGCGCCGCCTCTGGCGTAGGTATGTTAAATACCCCATGTGCGGTGTTGCACCATGCAAATGAAGGCAAGTAGCGATTCACGGCGGCGGGCGTAGCATAACAGCACGGCAATGTAAACCAAAAAAAACGGTTTACATATATCCAAACATGACATAGGAGTAACGGAAGGCTGCCAACGTCATGTGTCATAGTGGTGCAACATGGCAATGTGGAAAGAAATCGAGAATGTCAAAGGAAAACCTGCAGAAAATGTAAATAACGACATAAATGTCATGTACGCAAAACCACAGCAGAACCCCAGGACATGTCCGCGATAGGTGAGGAACAATGAAGTAATATGACAATGCCATAAAAGAGCAGTATAAGACACATCAGCATCACAGCCACAATACACCATAGTATGAATGGAAAGCCACAAGCACAGCCTAAGGGTTGCCAAGGAGTGGCGTCGGTGTCTGGCACCGTAACCATGTATTAGTAGTCAATGCCATGCAAATGAGGCAGATAATACTGAATCGCAAACCCCCCGCCGGCGTAAGGCTGCACCAAACGGCGCAGCGGTAAAACACCGAGGAGTGGCCTAGAGGGAACACCTGTCAATCGCAGAGGGGTGTGCCGCTGTAGGAGGAAGCACATTGGAGCCCAGCAAACCTGGGCTGTACAATGCACATCACAGCATCAGGACTGGCGTGTGAGGAAATAGATGCGCTGAGAGTATACAATGCACGCACAGATGCATGTGCACGAGGATGACGACGTTCCCCAAACCAGTCATGTGACGGCCGCCCCGTCAACAACCATGGATACAGGAAGGTGATGCGGAGAATATGAGGAAATGCGGAAGCAGTGTAATTGGAGTCGTAATGAGCAATTAACACCAATCAGCCGACGGAGGGCAATCGGCGGCAGCTGACAACTCTGCATGCAGAAATCTGCAAAACGGGAAAGGGGAGGAATATGAATGCAAAGAAAGTAGAGGATGTTGCAGAAATGCAAAAAGCGAAGAACCGATACAGCACAGCCAAGGAGAGAGTTAGCATAACGGCGGCAGACAAAATGCATGACATGTCATGTGCTTGCAGGATGCACTCCCGTAAATAGTAGGTGCAACGTGCAGAAACAGTAAAGTAAGGTGTAAAGCTAAACCAATGCAGGCAAGTGTAATGTAACACCAAAGGCAACAGCGTTGCAGTGCCAACGGTAAAACACGGTAGATAACCCACAGATACGGCAGCAGAGACACACCCAATGACATCACCGGGTGTACAGCAGAACACTATTAAGTGGGAATGCACACAACACACAGCGCGAATTCCCAAATGCTGTGCCTAACGGTGTAAACACACGGGAACTTTTAAAATGTATATGTTGGGTGCTGCCGTGGCGTGATGCATCAGCATGTGTTAGAGACAGATGGAGTTATGGAGGAGGATGCCGACAACTACCGGAGGCCTCAGAGGAGAAGGAGAGTGTTCAGACCAAGGGTGACCTACCAGGGCTGCAAGACCTGGAGATAGTAGAGCGTTACAGGGTGGACAGGGACACGTTACAGCAAATAGTGGAGCTGTGCCGGCCAAGCCTGAGAACAAGAGACAACAGAGGGAGCCCATCCCAGTGGACACAAAGGTATGTGTAAGCTTGCGAATACTGGCAACAGGTACCTTTCAAAGGCCAACTGGGGATATAATGGGCATCTCACAGGCATCAGCATCCAGGGTACTACACCAGTTTCTGGATGCCATGTTACGACATGCCCATGAGTATATATACTTCCCCAGATCTCAGGAGGAGTTGGCTAGCAATATGCGCCGCTTCCACCGTGGTGGCACAATACCGGAGGTACTGGGTGCGATAGACTGTACGCACATAGAAATCAAGTCACCACCCGGTGAGCAGGGTAGACGCTACATAAACCGCAAGGGATTCCCCTCCATCAATTGCCAGGTCGTGCAATGCGCAGGGCATTATCATGGATGTGTGTGCTGGCAGCCCGGAAGCTACCACGACTCCCATATCTGGCATGCCTCACAGCTGTATCAGGTATTCACCAGGGGACATCACACAAGGTCACCTTGTGGGGATGCTGGCTACGCATTGGAGCCGTGGATGATCACACCCATCAGAAATGCACACACACACATGCAAGAACGCCATAATGAGGCACACGCACAAACCAGAATAATCATAGAGCATGTGTTTGGGATGTTGAAATCACAGTTCGGTGCTTGGATACATCTGGTGGAGCCTTGCAGTACTCTCCAGGCACATGTGCCCACATATTCATAGTATGTGCTATGCTACATAATATGATCCTGCGGAAACAGCTGCCGCAGGGACATAATGGTGTAGGGCCACCAAGCCCGCCACAACTGCCAAGGCAAGCACAGGCACAGGGCGTTCAGCACCATGAACACACTGTGCCAGCCCCAGTAGGCAGACGGAGGCGTACCCAATATGCCTATGCCTTGGCAAAGAGGGAACGTATAGCACATACTCTGACAGCGTAGGCCCCATGGACTGACACCTCCCTACCCGCACACACAGTGAAATGGACGGCACACAAACATGTCTGCCCGTAATGTGTACTGTATGGGCGGTCCCATGTGTGACTCCAACATAGGTAGCACCCAAACACTGCACAACCAACAGCCAGCGGAGCATGGACAGCCAACACATCAACCGCACGCGGGTCCGACAGCAGACGGCATAGCCGTATGCTGCCACGTTCGGCGCAAGGTGTCTACATATGTGCATACACAAATATGGATATAGATATCATTACACACGTAGAAATATATGTACACATACACAGATATAAAGTACAGCAAGTTAAACAGGGAATCACAGGGATGCAAGGTTACAGATGCAGTAAGATGCGAACTCTCAGCATAGTAAACATACTGAACGACAACCCGACTATCCGGGAGGGTGGACAGAGCAGGAACGCCACCCATGGAAAGGTCAACCCACCTAAATGCATATTCGCCATTCGGGATGATCGCCAGGCCACGATACAGTAACAGGACATGTGCGTGTAATATCCTCAGGATATGAGGGCGGAGGTAGACACTGCCGCCGGCGATGTGGTCAACGTAGGTACTGTGTGCAACCGTCTCTGCGAAAGCGGCAGTATGTCCATGTGTGAGGTGAGGGTGTCGTGTGTTCCGCTGTGCCAGTGTAATGTGTGTGACACTATAAAATGTGTATGTAGGTGGCATGTGACAGGCGGAGTGGAATAACATGTGTAGGCATACAGTATAAGAACCACAGGCGTATGTATAGCAGTACCCACAAAGTAGTACTGAGAGCTCCTCACTGGCTAGGCGCGTGGCGACGTAACACGATGCAAATTGAAAATGTCCCAGAATGTACCACAGGAGTATAGCCAACATGACATGCAAAGGACGCATGTACAAACCATCAGCGGATGTATGGCGCCGACATGTTAATTCCAATACGATATATCGGCAATGTTACGCAGCAATAGTTATGTACCACGGAAATACGCATGTGCTACCCCGGCACCAATCGTGGACACGTATCGTCCCGTAAACACCGCTGTGTGTTCTATGAGTGTTAAACAACCAATCGCCACCCGAGTAGGTGGCAACCGGTAGCATACAGGCCGTCCCAACTACAGACCACAATGACCGTAAATATCCGTGACAAAATGCCAAGGGATACTCGGCACCTACAAACAGCTGCAGATATACTACCGATGTGACGGAGGAATACATGCAGGAAGCACACAAGCAAGCGGTACCGACAGCAGCCGACATCAACAAAACCTACACTCCTAGAACAACAGACAGGTAACTTGTACCTCCCCAGGCAGGGATGGAGCACACACAGAAGCATACCGTGTATGTACAAATGCAAGGGCCAAAACCCGTACCCATCACCCACAGCCGCCGATATACCCCATTGCACATATCAAAGGGATACAATCTGAAATAGCAGCAAAAACATACAGGCAGTTAATGACAGCGGCATACCCGCAACATCCCACGTGGGAACCACTATCAGCAGCGGATGCATACCTGCATCCGTTGTGTACAGGAATACAAGAGCTATGTTACACATCAGAATGCAAAACGCCATCGACAGATGCCGGCAGGACACGGACACCCACATGTGGAACATAATACCATACCCAACACACACAATCCAAGGCTAACACCACAGCCAAATGTACCTGACGCGACACATAGCGGTTGTAGTCACACATAATATAACACAATATATACCATCCCCACGAAGGTAGTGCAGATAACCAACGCCCAGACGATGAATGAACTATGGCCTAGTTCCGACGTACCGCATTTAATGGAGGAGATCCACAGGTGATATGCGCATAAGTACACACCGAGGAACAGCTATTGGTGTGATGAACCCACATGCCGCAGGTGACGATGGATATAAGGAAGACTCCCAAGATAGTCAAACTGTATGTTCATACCGAACAAAGACGTTATTCCTACAACAGCCGATCACTTGTCAGTAGTGAGACACAAACGGAATACGGAAAGCAATACAGGAAAGGTATGTAGAACCCACGAGATGTACTGGTGTGTAATGCATGATATGTATGACGAATCGGCACTGTATGTGAACGGTGTTTGTCAGTAAAGATACCTGTCCATAAAGGAGAGAGTGGTGAAAGGTGGTTATGTAGTGTTAAACTGCTGAGTATACCAACCACTGTGGACACCGTGTGCACATCAGTGGGACATCATGTACACAGCTGGGATAGGCCAAGGGGTGCCATCATGATTTAAAACACAGAACAATGCCACCACCCACGCTGATGCTGGCAGTGGATGTCCAACAATGAAGTGCCACAGCAGGGGATAGGACATGTATGTATAGTGTCACAGCACACATGTGTATAGGCAGATATTGTCGATGTCATACGTAATGTGTGCACGACGTGCACGTATGCCTCGCAGTAGGGGTGACCATGTCAAGTATGTATAATGTAAAGCTATCATGATGGATACATTCAGACATTATACACAGTATCACAGGCATAGCATGCATGATGGACGTATGGCCTAGTGTTATGTACATTAACAGGATATGTATGGCCTGCAGATATGGGACAGAGCAGTAGCAGAATAGCCACACAAAATGGAAGGAACATCAAGTAACCATGTCCCAGCTATCTGTAGCAGGTGCAATGTGTGCAACAATGATGTCTGGCAGGTCCATGTGTAAACACATGTGCAATGTACACAGTCGTGCCACCCCCCCATGGTACTGTCCACTGGACAGCAAAGGTGGATGTCAACTGCATGTCTACACAGTACTGCTGTTGTGGTGGTCCCATGTGTATGTGTCACCCTATCAGCAAGGGAGCTATCACATGACCAGTGCCACAGTGTGTCCCTGTGGGATGTGCACAGGACCTATGTTCTACAGCATGGTGTGTGTCTAGTCTGTGTAGGTAAACAGAAGGCTAGGCTAAGCAATGTGGCTTGTGTGCACATATGCATGACTGCTTCATTCACCCTGCTCACTGCAGACGCCATGTAGGAGTACTACATGCATCAGTAATGTGGAGGACATGGCCCATGGCAGAGTACATGACACCACTGTGTAAGTGGTATGCAGATGAGTACAGATGTGTTCCCCGTCTGTCATCTGCATATGTAAACTGTCTGAGCCTGGTATACATCACGGCATGACTATACTGTGACATGGAAAGTTGTAGCCATTGTGGAAGGCACACCACGAATGTGTTATAGTAACCCTGCCCGTGTGTAGATGTGTGTATGGCACAAGTACAAAGGCTACCAATGTCCCAGCAACACACATAGTCCAGATAAGTGGCCCTGCAGATGTGTACCCACGCCACAGTGGAATATGGCAACCACAGCACCATGTGGGGCATGTGTGTACAGCAACCATGTACAATGTGATATGCATGTATAGGGACAGTATCCATGTGATACCCAGTGGATGACTGTCGCTATGCAAAGGTGATGTGTATGCACCATCCGTGATGTATCTGACACAATGACATCTACACGATATATCTGCCACAATCGACACCTGCATGGATGTTAGCAGTATGAGCTGCTGGAGCTAGAATGCTGCCAGGTATGTAGATGTGGGACATGTAGACATGGACATTACTCCGTGACAGCATGTTGTGTATGTAAGCAAATAGTGAACATGAGGGGACACATGACCGAGGACTGTGTAATGCCACATGTACTTTACATGTCGTAGGTAGCATGATATGCTTGCACCACTGTGTGACCTGTCCAGGAGTCACATAGCCTAACATCCTGAGACACAGGGTATGATGTGATGGTGGATGTGTACATTGCCAATACCAGAATGTGGAATGGTGCTGAAGGGCAATGTGGGGTAATGTCTGATCTGTTACCCTCTGTACTACACCAACCACCCATGCAATGGTATGACAGGTGGCCATCATGTGGATGTGGTGTGCTGTGGCACACAGACGCACAACAAGGGTGCAAGTAAAGGCATGAAAGTCGCCAATGAGTGTGTGAAGCATGTATGTGAGGATGTGCCCCAGTGCCATACCGAATGGTGCAGTCATGTCTGTATGAATGCAGTCCCACACGTGCAATGCACTACCACCCATGTGTAGTGTGATAGATGCGGTGGTGTGGTGGTCAAGGTACACAACGTCCATGAATGGGCTAGCAGTTAATTCAGTGGGCTGCTGCAGAGACACATAACAACCAGTTTGGTGGGATATAACAGCTATGGAGATTGGAGGTGACATTGGGACAGTGTCCGAGGACATAATGT
>NC_056726.1:193023571-193047552 GCF_019279795.1 Protopterus annectens
AATGATTAATTTATTAACAAATAAAATAAGTGCTTCATTTTGCCACATACAAAACTTCATCAGATTAAACAGGACAAATGAGTCAGAACATTTAAAACTTAGTAATAGTCATGTGATAAGAAACCAGAACATTTAAAGAAAGAGTATCTTACAGGTAAATAGTAGCTGTCATAAGTCATACTTCTAAAACCCAGCCCTAGGAAACTTTAATTAACCCTAAAGCCAATGATTTAAATTAAATTAAACAAGCAACCAATACTAAATGGAATAGCAAAAATCACAGTATATAATAGTTTTAAATAAAAAATATGCTTAAAATTATTATTACAATTATCATTATGATTATCTTTTTAAGGCTTTCAACTTTAAAATGGGGTTAATAGTTATATGATCATTTATCCCAGCCAGACATAAGAATTCAAGTAAATGTGTGAAAATAACTTTCTTTTTTCTAAAATGACTGACCAGGGTCCCCCCCACTGTGGATTAGGGACTACCTTTTCTAATACAAAAAAAATCTAGAAAAATGATCCTCAAAGTTAATAATGCATCTAGCTAAGGCATTATTGTCCTTCTTTTTATGAATATCAAGAAATGTCCATATAGTCGCTCCCAGAACATACATTCTGTTTTATCCACATAGAAAAAAGGGCAAAGCTGACACTGAGCCAAATATACAAGTCCCTTACTCTTACGGTTACATTTATGCTTAACAGTTAGAACCCTTCTTAGAACTGTAATACTGGCACCTTCCGGGATATATGAACAACAATTACATCTTCCAGATTTTCTGAGTTCACTCCCAGTTTTCTGAGTAGAGATACTTTCCACGACAGATTTTAGATTAAAACATTGTTTAAAAACTATTTGTGGCTTGGGTCCTAACTTACTCCTAATGCCAAATTCTTCCATTAAAACATTCCAATTTTTATACAACATAATGCATAGAAAACTACTATCAGCTTTATAAATGGTAATCAATGGATTATTATTAAAGGATGGATTATGTTCAGATCTCAAATGAGATCCCACTGATTCATTAACACTCTCAATCATCGATATTTTATGTTGTAATAAAGGGACAAAGTATCCAATTTCCCTTTTATAACTAACTTAATTAATAAGTTCTTCAATAAGGGTAGATGGATAGCCCGTCATTCTAAACCTATTAAACAAATTTCCACATTCCTTAACAAAATCTTCATATCTAGAATTCATACGTGCAGCCCGTACTAACTGTCATTTTATGACGGTGCTAGTTTGTGAAAAACGATGAGAGCTGTCAGAATGTAAAACGGTGTTCGAGTATGTAGGCTTACTGCAAATCCTAAAAACATATGTATTAAGACATAAATCTTTAACAAGTAAAACATCCAAATATGCAATACTCAATTTATTCATCACGTAGGATGTCAGTACTTGAATTAATATAATCAACAAAGGGGATAATATCAGCCCTATCTCCCTTGCGTAAAATAAAAATATCACCCAAATAATGTAGATAGAGCTTGAAATTAGAAAAAAATTGGCTATTAAACAGAAAGCGAGATTCCCATTCCAACATAACAATATTAGTGAAAAGGGAACCGCAGGGAGACCCCAAGGCTACCCCTTCTCTCTGCAGATAAAATATACTATTAAATACAAGGAAATTACTCTGAAGAACAATCTCCAGTAAGTCAACATAAGTATTTATCTTTTCTTGGTAATACCTCTCCTAAGTAAATATTCAGAAAACCAAGGTACACCAGTCTGATGTTGGATAACCGAATAAAGTTTCTGCACATCAGTAGTCAAGTTCGGTGTTCTTGGTGTATGTCGCTTACTTGTCTCTAACACAAATAATAAGAAGGCTTAGGGTTTCATTCAGATGCTTTAATACATAGAATCACATCAGGATGGATAGCAGCATCATTAAATATGAATGAATTAACAGACAGACCTTACATACATATATGCTTACATCTCAACAGCTAACTACAAAATGGCAGTCAGGCTCACATGTGCTCTGTATTTATACTCTAGTGCAAGCCCTTGGATAGCTTCTTAAAGGTATATACACACACATTGATCTACATCCTCCCTCTTAAAAAGATTACCCTTTATACAAAACAATAGCCGAGATAGGCATGCATTACTATGTACATCAGGAACAAAATACAATGTTCATGTCCAAGTTGCTTCATATCTATTGCAAGGTTTAGAGATTCGACCATATCTTGTAATATAACAGTTGGGACTAAAATTAGCAAGAGGGACAGTCTGCGGTGCACATCTCCTATCAGGAATGCCTCAACTCATCACAGGAATAGGAATGTCTTCTGGAACTTCCTTTGGAATTGGAACACCAGACAACTCACTCTAAGATAAAGAGTCTCTCTCTCTCACATACTATCTGCTGTGGTATAGGCTCGGATACTGGTAGTAAATGCCTTCGATTCCACCTAAAGATTCCTTCTTCTGTTTTCACAATGTATGATCTCAGTTCTGGACAAATCTTCTTCATGACACCAATCTGATCATAACCTTTGAATGTTTGCATCCTTACCACTTCTGCTTTTCATAATGGATTGAGTGGCCTGCTGGTCTTATCAAAGTAGAACTTCTGGGATAGGCGTTTCCTCAACAGATTATGTTTCACTGATCTGCTGTTTTTGGCACATGTAACCAAGAATTGACTACTGAGTGATAACGTGGTTCTGGTTTGTCTCGACTGAAGTCTTGGAGCAGATGAACCAAAATGTTTATCACGAGGAATATTTCTGAGATTCAAGCGATTCAGGAAAACATCACTATTATCTCGTTTTGACTTCTCAGGTAACTGTTTTTCACTTTGCATTGTGCGTTCTGCCAAACCATTTGACTGCGGGTGCTCTGGATTACTTGTGACATGAGTAAAGTCCCATTATTCTGCAAATCTCTTGAACTGTTGGCTTGTAAACTGCGTGCCATTGTCTGAAATAACTGTGTGTGGACTTCCATGTACAGCAAAATGATGTTTCATCTTAGTAATGATTTTACTGGATGCTAGGCTGGGAAGTAGGTTAATCTCTAACCAATTGGAGTAAGAGTCTACTAATACCAAATAATGATGACCATTCCACTCGAAGATATCTGTGGCTACTGTTGACCAAGGTAGTTCCAGAATCTGATTAAGCTGAAGTGGTTCTTTCTGTTGATGAGGCTTTGTACTGTTACATACTGAACAAGAAGAAAGTGCTCTCTCAATGTCTTGTGACATAGAAGGCCAACATACTAGCTCTCTCGCCCTTATTTTGGTAGATTCAGTTCCTGGGTGACCATGATGCAAGATAGTAATGTACTCAGGTTGCAAGGACTTTTGAACAATTACTTTCAGATCTTTGATTATGATAACCTTTGTCAGACAAAATCTCATCTCTGTATGCAAAATAAGGTTGCAGTACTTGAGGCAAACTAGATTGCTTTGACATCCATCCATGACTGATAAAGTGGTTGAGCTTTTGTAAAACTGGATCTATGGCTGTGTGACCTCTCAACTTATCAAGAAGTGTGGAAGAAAAATTATGTACTTTCATGACTTCAAAATCATCAATCTAATAAGAACCTTGATTGTCATTCTGATCAGTGGTATTTCTGGGTGATCTGGATGAAGTATCAGTAAGATAAAGAAGTTTGCCTTTCTTGTAAACAAGATTGAATTTTTACTTTTGCAATCTCAGCATCATGCATTGCAGTTGAGCTGAGGCTGAATGCATTGGTTTTCTCAAGATTGTGACTAATGTTCGGTGGTCTGTTTTGATCTAGATAGGTCTACCATAAACATAATCATGGAACTTCAAATATGCAAACACAATTGCCAAAAGCTCTTTCTCAATCTGGGTGTACTGCTGTTCAGTTTGGGTAAGAGTTCTTGATGTATAGGCAACAGGGTGATCCTCTTGTAGAATGACTGCACCAAGACCATATTTCGAAGCATCACCGGAAAGTGTAACTGGTTTGTGAACATCATAGTATCTGAGCATTGGCGGACTAGCAATTCTCTGTTTCAGGACATCAAATGCTCTTTGGTGTTGCTCTAGCCAAGACCAGGATACATCTTTATGTGTCAGCTCTCTGAGTGGTGCTGATAGTTGATTCAAGTCTGGAATAAACTTGCCTAGGTAGTTGAACATGCCAAGAAAACATTGCAAATCTTGAACATTTTCTGGAGCTGGCATCTTGAGAATGGCTGATTGCTTTGAAGGATCTGGTCATAGGTCTGTACTCGTAAATAAATGACCAACATAAGGAACTTCTTGTAGCCTGAATTTACATTTGGTGGATTGAGCTTAAGATTAACTTGACGTGCCCTTTCTAGAACTGTTCTGAGGTTTCTGTCATGCTCGGATTCATCACAACTTCCTGCTAGTATGTTGTCTATTATTATAGCACAAGGATACCCAGACAAAATTTGCTCTATTGCATGTTGAAAGACTTCACTTGCAGAATTTGTCTCAAATGGCATTCTTAAAAATTTGTACCTGCCAAACAGAGTACTGAAAGTAGTGAGCAATGAGGATTTTTTGTCAAGCTGAATTTGCCAAAATGAACTCTTTGCAACTAAGACAGAAAAATTAGTGGCATTTGCCATCAAAGCTGCGACTTCTTCAACTGTGTGCATTGGATAATGAGGTATTTTTTAGCACTTTGTTCAAATCTCATGGATCAATACATATTCTAATGTCATCTGAGCTTTTCTTGTGAGCTACTACCATGAAAGATACCCATTCTGTTGGAGTTTCAACTGGACAAATCACACCTTGTCGCACCATTTTATCTAACTCAGCTTTTACTCTCTCCTGCATGGCTATAGGACCTTTATATGCTGGCCTAATAACTGGACAGACCTCAGGGTCTAACTTCATGGAGTACACAACTAGAAGTTTGCCTAGTTTGTCTTTGAAGAGATCTGCATAGGTAGAAAAAATGTGCTGGGTAAAATTAGAGTAGTGGTCTTTTAAGCTAACATGGTGGACATCCTTATTAAATGAAAGCAGTCCCATTTTCAAACTGTCTCTGAGCCCTAATAATGACTGGTTTTCCCCCTTTGACCACATAAAATAAGTTGTAGCTTCTTCCAGCAGAGTAACATATAAGCACTATTGAGCTGTTGGTTTGAATTTCATCACCTCAATAGGCAACATGTTTCAAAAACATGCCAAATCAAGCCTTTCACTTCTTTCACTTTTACACACTTTAGCAAATGTTTCTGCAGACATAACATTGCACTTGGAACCTGTGTCAGTTTTGAGCTCTATGAGTTTGCCATTTATCCGAAGAGTACAAAATACTTCATTTTTTTACCTTAAATCTACTGCATTAACCGTTTCATGAAGCATTGACACACCATCAGTGTAAAGAGTGGCCTGCGACCCTACTCCATAGTTTTCTAGTTGATCAACTCGTTTCTTAAAATGCTCCCTTTTAATGAAACAATGTGGGCCTCTTGATTTACAAAACCATTTGAAATTATTCCATTTATTGCATTTGTGGCATTGTTGACCAAAAGCCAAACACTTTTCCCTTTTAGATTCATGGCTTCCACCACAATTGCGACATTTGGCAATGAAATTAGGTTGATGCCCATGCTTTGAGTGTGCTGACTCACTCTTATACTTCACTGAGACTGTGAGAAGTCTGTAATGTGCTAGAAAGTTCTGGGGTTTACCAGTAGGTGCTGCAGGAGTTACAGCTGTCATGTGCTTGGGCCTGTTTCTTTTAATCAAGTATTGCATACTATCACCATGAGCTTTGCCACTGTGCCTTCTAGAACTGCTCTCATTTGTAAGCATATGTATGTGCTTTTCTACTGCGGTGGTGGTGCTGCGGTAGCGTTGTTGCCTCAAAGTAAGACGTTGTCCCTTTCGATTCTCAGCTAGAGTGTCTTCTGTGTGGAGGCATACGTGAATGGGGCGTGCCTTCGTTGAAGGTTGTGCATCAGGGCTGGTAACCCGGTACGTAAAAATCCACTACTAATCATTAGCGGACTGGAGTTCAGCTGTGGTGACCCCTAACTGGGAAAAGCCGAAAGACACAAATGTATATGCTTTTCTGTAAGCTTGCATATCTGACAAATCTCAATGACATTATTTAAAGTTATTCAAAGTTAAATCACCATCACAAGACACAATCTTTCTCACAGCTTTATGCCACACACAAGTCTGTCTTTTATCAACTCATCCCTTAAGTCACCAAATCTGCAAGTTTTAGCTTTATTTCTCAGGTTAGTTATATATGCTACAAATGTTTCACAAAGCTTTTGATCCCTTGTGTAAAATAAGTGCCTTTCCATTGTAACATTTGCCTGGGGGGGGGGGGGTTACACATTTCTCTAAATTTACATTTTAAGCACTCTAGGTCCTCCCTTGACTCAGCCTGTATGACAATATGACAGTTCTTCCCTCTCCAATACAAATAGCAGGTGCATACACAAATGAGTGCTTCCTTTCAACAGCTTTTGACCCAGCTAAATTAAGCAGAATAAATGCCTTTGTATGGCTATCTTTATCTGAAAATGCAGCCTGTATGAAAATGTCATACTCTTGCTCAAACACTCTCCAATTCTCAGCAATATTACTGTTAAACATGAGTGTACTGGACTTTTGAAATCCATCTGCCATGCCCACAAAGTGTAGACAAACACACTGAAAATATGTCCCTTTGGAATTATGTAAAAGCAAACTGTCCTGTGAGCTTGTAACAACATCCAAATGCACAATAAACTCCTCAAAATACTGTACTTTGCGGAATATGCTCTGTAATGGCTGTACTTTTGAGAAATAGCTTTACTGTAACACCGTAAACATGCAAACACTTTATACACTTCTGATAAATTGGATATCTTTGCTTAATATGAAAAATACATACGCTTTGAGAAAATGGAGTAGTCTCCTTTTATTTTATTTGTTTTATGTAATTTGGACTTTATTTCAAACATTTTCCATAGTAATTCAAATATTTTATCAATAACATACATATCTGTTTATGTGAATATTTTTAGAATGTTCTGTATGACCCTTTTCATATTAGATGAATAAGAAATAGCACTGAACAAGATTTAATATTTAAATTAGTTTCTGACCCTTTTTGCGATGCTTTTCCCCTTTTTAGGATGATTCGCTCCAACCATAGCCAAATGCCTCTAATTGTTTTAGCTATGCTGTCTCAAACTTCATGCCCCTTGGATGTGCCAGTTCTGACTTCATGCCCTTTAGACGTGCCACTTCTGACATCATGTTGCTTGTTCGTCTCTAACACATACAACAAGAAGACTTGGGGTTTCATTCAGATGCTTTAATACATAGAAATACATCAGGATGGATAGCAGCATCATTAAATATGAACGAACTAACAGACAGAGCTTACATACATACATGTTCACATCTCAACAGCTAACTACAAAATGGCAGTCAGGCTCGCAGTATTTATACTCTTGTGCAAACCTTTGGATAGCTTCTTAAAGGTATATACACACTCCTTGATCTACAGTGTAGGTTGCCTTTCATGGCTTTTTTGTTTCCCAGTTTGTTTGGGTTTGTAGTTTTTCATTTTGGGTTGTTTATTCACCAGTATGGCAAACATACACCTTTGCCTACTCCTTATTTGTTTACGGAGAACATGGGTATGGACTTACACAGAATGGTTGGAAATTTAATGGTTCTAGTTCAACAACTAACCCAGTGCCTTGATGCATTGTCTGCTCTGTGGATTACAGGACGAGCAGAAGGAAATGGGGATGGACAGTATGCTCCTTCTCCCTCCTTACCTCCTAATCAATGCCCAGGTAACTACTTTATTTATGGGAGGACAACAGGCAGTTTCTAATAGACAGTTTACATGGGCTGGGGATGTACTGGAACTTTCAGACTGGCTTCAGAACCAATTTCCTTTTCAAAACACAATGATAGTGAACGGAGATGATTTTAATGATAAACTGAATTAACTTGATTATAAACTGTTGAAGTTAAAGAAACTTCAACTGGAAAATGCATATTTGCTTGAAAATATTTGCCTTAAGAGGGTCCCCAAAGATCTTCGGCTCTGGCATTATCTCACCAGTGTTGAAAAAACTATCCCCTCCATAAGGAATTGCTTGCACTATTTGATAGACAAGGATGCGAGTATATGGAGGTGGTGATTAAATACAACACCAGACTTATTGAACAGCTTTCCTCTTAAGTTAATATTTTAAATAACAACATACTACAAGATTTAAGATATGAGGAATTTAAGGTGGAACATTCCCATATTTTTCCGACAATTGAACAACTGCTTTCTAAACTAAGAGCTATAAAAATGAAAACATTGGAAAGAGATAGGGTAGCATATTTTCAGGGCACTGCCTACCCTGATCCCCTTGAATCACAAACTTGGTGGAACAAAAGATTTATAACACTCCATTCTGGGCATTCTATTCCTAATAGTAATCAAATAAATAATTATCCAGCTAACAGTTCTGACAGGGGTGATGTTCAACGATGGTCCGAAGATGTTGTGGGACAGAGGGATTTTCTGTTACAGCGTTTGGAGCGCCTGAGGAACAAGGCTCAGTTGAACCAATGGGATACGGCTGAACTGAATATTCAACAGAGATTCAATCAGCATCATCGGAAGAATACCAACAGATCCCACCAATCCAATCAGCGGCATCAACAAGTGCAGAATCGCAGGATATGATTTTGGAACATGAAAATCTGAATAATTGCATGGGCATGGTTGGGAGGGTGGCCTAATGGTTAAGGCTTTTGCCTTACAAACACAAGGAGCAGGGTTTGAGTCTCACAGGGGATAATTGGCTAGGCTTAATATGGCTCGCAAGGGCAGTTAGCCTAGTACTAACCTATGAACATATACAACAAGTATGCTTTTTAACAAATGATGGGGAGATTTTTATGTTTACAATTATTCTAGTTTTCCCCTTGATAAATCAATTGCTACTTTTGTTCCAACACATAGAACTAATGTTTCTGAAGTTTTGATAGATTTAAAAGTATACTTATGTAATTTAAAACTGTAATTGTTATTTAATAAAGTTGAAGCAATATCTCAACCTTTACGAGTGTCTAGTACCTATAATACCCACTCCATCTGACTTTGGCTCTTTTAAAAAAATATGTGAACCGGATTTCTGCAATTTTTTGCATGAGAGACCTAGAAAGTTTGAACACAATTTGTCAACTGATGAAATTAAATTGGAATTTCATTAAAGGGCAAGATGTAAGATTAATGCTGCTGGACAAGGGTGGGGGATTGCTAATTATGGATCGTGAAGATTATAAGCAACATATGTTATTACTTTTAAATACGGATATCTCCGAAGTGGTCAGTAGAAATCAGGTAAATAATGCATATTATAAAATAAGGATTCAGCTCAAGGATTTGTTTATAGAAGGAAATATATCTATTGATGAATTTAATTATTTAAATATCTCTTCCCCTTTGATGCCTGTTATTTTCGGTGTTCTGAAAATTCATAAGGATGTTTTTAATCCCCCTTTCTGGCCTTTTGTTGATGGCCGTTATTCTATAACGAGTGCATGTGCAAGATTTTTGGGACAAAATTAGAAACATTTAGTAGCGAATGAAGCAGATATTTGCTGTGATTTTTGGCAATTTTTAGAGAGAACAAATGGATTGGGGTTTGATGGCAAAGATATTTTCTTGACTATTGAGGTCCTTCATTCGGTTATCCCACATCATACTGGTGCATCTTGGTTTTCTGAATATTTATTTAGGAGTGGTATTACCCAAGATAAGATTAATACTTATGCTGACTTACTGGAGATTGTTCTTCAGAATAATTTCCTTGTATTTGGTGGTATATTTTATCTGCAGAGAGAAGGGGTAGCCATGGGGTCTCCCTGTGGTTCACTTTTCGCTAATATTGTTATGTTGGAATGGGAATCTCGCTTTCTGTTTAATAGCCAATATTTTCTAGTTTCAAGCTCTATGTATGCTGTTTGGATGATTGTGGTATAGGGAAATATTGTCAACCCAGCTATCTGGAATTTTGTAAATAATTCTCTGTCAGTTTTGAATATTGATATGATTTATACAGAACTGTATGAGATGTGTCCACAGTGTACCCTAGTGGAAAAGAACAGAAATGTATATAAACTATATACCTGCGCAAATGTATGTTTTAATAGTAGAAACTGGAACATACAGAGTTAACTTCAAAACTTCAAGAAAATAAGTTGAAATTAAATTATTTTATGATTGTTTTATAAAAGTTAGTTTCAATGCAGCAAGGAGACGGGATGTCTAGAACTAGGGTGCCTTCTGCATTGTTTTTTAAGTGTTTTATTGTTTTATGTATTCTAACAACTGCAAACATCTGAAGGCTATGTATTTTTCACAAGGCCATGTGAAATGTACAATGGAGAGTTTGGCTTGGTAACTTAAGTCAAGTGACAAAAAGTGATGTCATCCAAGCTAACCCAGCAGTAATATTTGATATTAATTTAAGGACTTTCAGAGAGAGACAGGGAATTTTTTATTTTGTCTTGAACCTAGCAAGAACATCCACTCATCATCATCATCTGCACTTGCCTTGCTGTAAGAAAGATTTAGGGCATAGTACCTCCCTTAGATATAGATAAGAATATAGTAAAGATTTGTTTAGATGTTTTCTGTATTTATTTGAGACTGTCCTGCAATGTTGTTTTAAAATATCTCCTGTGATTTTGAACTCTGAAGTTACTGTATTGATTGACTGAGCATTGTCATGTTCTTTTATTATTTATTATTAAATATATTTAAACCTATCTTTGTGGCTGTGGGAAATTAGTGGGATGATCCCAGACATATAGGAAGCAAACAGGAAATACAACTGATTGACACACAGCTATGGGAACAAAGCTGGCACACTAGCAACTCCCCAATACCTTATGTGACTAAGAAGCCATGTATGTCCCATTTACACCCCAACTTGTCAAGCTGTGGTCAGAGTGTGTACAGTAACAGAGTGAGATGTATGTGCATAATAATAATGTGGAATCTGGTACTGTGTGTGGGAACTTTCAGGTAGTGCTAATAAACATTCCTCCCACAGGTCTGTCAGATACCAACACTGTGCCTAGAAATACAAGAATGATATGCAGTTGCTCTGAATAATGAGGTAGTACACATCACTGTGGCCTACACTGTCCGACAACATATAACTGTCTAGGAAATTGGTATATGAGTGTTGCAATACAAGGTCAGAATGCAAAAGCACAGGGGATTAATAAGACAGAAAGCTGATAGGAGATATACAGCAATATATATATATAGCAGACACAACTGTGTAGGACAGTGTTTAAGTTGTAGCAGACACAGCCATGGTCTGAATCCTGGACGTGGAATTAGGCTGCATACAGATTCATACCCCACAACTGTACAAATGAGGCCAGAATGTCCAGTATATGTCCCCTGACACCCTGGTAAGTCTGTGGGATGATCCCAGATGTTTAGCCAACAAACAGGGAATACAAGTGATTGTCAAACATCATGAGAACACACCTGTCACTGTAGCAACCCTCGAAACTGTTAGGAGATTAATATTTCAAGTATGCCCTATCTACAATTCTATGTTGTCAAGCTATGACTAGAGTGTGTACAGTAACAGAGTGAGATGTATGTGCATACTATGAATGTGTAATCTGGAACTTTGTGTGACAACAGTCAGGTAGTGCTAACAAACATTGCTCCCACAGGTACGTTGGATACGAACACTGTGCTGTGAAATACAGACCATTTTAACCTGTACTGGTACTGTTCACTCTGGTATTGTAGGGAATTGTGAGTCTTGCAGTTTCTCTGAATAATAAAGTATCACTGGTCACTGTCACCCACACTGTGCTACATAATATAACTGTGTAGCAAAGCATGTATATATGTGTGCCAGGTCACTAAAGGTGGAAGAGGGCAATATTCTAGATATGTCTTGGCACACCAGCATGTGGTTAACACATGGCCAGAGTCTGTGCAGAAAGAGTTGGAGAGCTATGTGCCAAATATCAACCCTGAATCCGGGAGTATGTGTACAAACAGTTAGTTAGTGTTTACAAACATTCCCTCCACAGGCATACCGAGTAAGAGGTGTATACTGCAGGTAAAACCAGTTCATGTGTAATAATGATGACAGCCATATCACTGTCCAAACTAAGGCTATAGGGTAGTGTAGTAAGATTTGTAAGGTGCAGATAACAGCACTGACTATGAAAGCAATGTGGACTACAGGAATATACTAGTTGATAATTGACATCCCCCACCCCACCATATCTCCAACAATAATCAACATACCCACCCCAACCAGTATGTAATGACACCTATGTTTTGATAATGTGCAATTGTTTGATAAAAAATTAATGGTAACCATGCATGTGCTATATTGAATTATTCCAACATTGGTGGCATGGTGCCATCAATGTACCTGCATGCTGTTCTTATTACCACTGTGGCCCCATATATGCATGTGTTCTGTTTGCTATGCAAATGTTCTGTATCTGTTGTCTGGGTTAATGGGAATATCTATGCATGCTGTTATACCTAACCGTGGAATGTGTTGACTATTACTAACTCATAAATGATGATGAAATCTAAACACTGTAGCACACTTGGGAAAGCCAGTCACAGCAGACCCACCTGTCCCACCTCAGCTGGCCGTGGCACCGGGCACCAGCATGTCTAGGGCCCAACCTGGGACCTCCTTGTCCATTGGTCCTGCACCACCTTTGGGTGGAACCACCTCAGGGGATGAGGCTCACCCCCCTTGGGAGTGGGCGCAGACAGGCACCTGTCACCCATCACCAGGTCGGGGTCATTGTGTGTAGAGCGATCAACAAGCAGTTTGGTGATCTTCTACGCCAGCTCGAGGGCCGCATGTCACGATTAGAGAGTCAGCCTGACTCTGCGACTCAACCCCCAGCTCAGCCACCTTTGGGGCTGTGAAGGTGCAGTGGTGACTGTCCATGGGTGGGGACCTCTGTCCCACTGTTACCACTACGGAACTTGTGGGCTTCCGATATCCCAACAGCCCTCCCCATTAAGGTGTTTACCCCCCACATGTGTCATATACCACCCCTGTATGTGTCTTGTTTGTCATGTCTGTTAACCTACCCAACCTACCTCCCCAAATATACCTACTAACCCCCCAACATCCCACTCTTACCTGAGAAAAAAAAGGGGCAATCTGTTCCCACAAAAAAAATCTTGTCCGATACATAGCTCCCCATTTTGCACACGTGTCCACTGGACACATGTAATCCAGTCTAATTGGCATCAAAACTTATTATTGCTGTCATCAGCCCTCTCCCAGGGGTTTGAATGCCCAAATCTACCTCCAAATTCAGTGTATATGCACAGCTGTTGTTTTAGAAGAAATGGTCAGTTATGGACCTTCCCTACACCCTTCCTGCACATCCCTAGCTATTTTTCTTACTGTTTTTCCCTCTTTGTGCCCCTTTTTCACCACTTTCCTATCAACTTTTTTTTTTTCTTTTAAAGAAATTAGCATGGGGGTAAGCGGGAGTAAGCACTTTTAAGCAGCAGTAAGTGGGTTTAAGCCTGTTTGCGTGGGGGTAAGCAATGCCTACACAGGTTAAGCAATACAGAAGCTAACAGAGTATAAGAAACTTTAACTGGAAGTTAGCAGTGCTTACCTCCACACATACCCACGCAAACCCGCTTACAGCTGCTTTAAAGTGCCTTAATCACTATGTATCCAACAGCCCGTGTTCTGCCCAGCAACAAAATAAACAGCCTTTGTAAGGCTCAAACCCAGGATCCTGCACACCACAGACAAACTGGTTTACCATTAAGCCATGCCAAATATACATAACCCTGATGTTTTTACAAACATATCATCTAGCCCAGTCATTAAACAGTACAGAGAATGTATTCCAACATTTAGATGTATGTGTGTGTAAATATATTAATATCTAAACAGATACAACATATATATATATATATATATATATGTATATATATATATATATATATATATATATATATATATATATGAACATATATACATGTAAATGGGTACATCAACACATATATATGTCTACACCTATATGTCTTCATATACACAGCAAGCTACATATATGTAAGCAGATATATCTATGTGGTATATCATATACATAGTTATATATATGTAAGCAGATATATATATCTATATATGTATATATGGACATACATGTGTAGATATCAATGGGAGATTAACTAAAACATATATGTCCACATGCACCGTTAATGGGGTTGAGAGGCCCCAAACAATGTACGCATAGGTATACCCACCCCCCATAGCCAAACATGTCCACCCTGCAATACACTACCAAGTGTTGCAGATCCCATAACCAGGATCTGACATGACATGGGTGCAAGATGTTAACAGTACTACATCCCACCTGTATGATGTCAGGCTGGTATTGGTAACATATCATGCAGTACAGACTGGCTCCCATAGGAAATGTAAATACTGGAAGCTATCAACATCCCCAGGATAGATATACACAGACACATATATGCAGATAAGGATATATATATATATATATATATATATATATATATATATATATATATATATATAAAATATATATATATATATATATATATATATATATATATATATATATATATATACATGTGACTACACATGCACATGCAGAGATATGTACAGTAAGATGCTTATGTAGTAGGTGCACACAATGTGGAACAGCCACTATGCCTACATTTAGCACCTTAACGACTAGGCACTGGATGAGCCACCCATACAAATGACATTTGTTGCCTGCAACATATACCTACATAGAGGTCATAGGATAAAACACCACACACAGGTTTGCAGAAATGGGAAACCTTTATTTGTGTACAATTACAGATGTATATGCCATGTCATATAACTGTTCAGACACTGACATCCATATAAACAGAGTAATGCAACTGTGAAACAGTTATACTAATACAGGAGTCTGGAAAGGTTCACAACTGTTGCTGTCCAAGCCAGGCCCTTCAAATTGTACAATAGTAAAGACAGACTGGGCCACAGGATACTAATCAACAGTATGTAATGCAGGTATATAGTTAAGCAGTCTCTGTCTACACAATCCCTAGGGGGTAAAGACTCCAGCTGACCAAATGGGATGTAACTGTTATATTACAAGGCATAACTGACACCATCACAAGCACTCTGACAAACAGAACAGTCTGTATGGCAGGAGGCAGTAGGCCTGCAATTTATGTAAGTAATGTCAATATAGGTGAATTGTATGGAACTGTACATCCACATACCTTAAGGCAGCTCACCCCTGATACCCCCACATTTTGTAACAACCTAGGTTATTTATGGTGCATCCCCCTAGACTCAATAATACAGGCCCATATACCACTGTTACATATACTGGCCTCCGGAGTGCATTTTGGCACACATGTATGGTGTAGGTGAAGCCCACACATATATGGCCTCAGCCCCATCATATGTGTGGTGGATACAACAGCATTGGACTGATGGCAGGAATGACATTGTGATATACGTATAAGTGCATATGTATCACTATCTGTGCATGTATAGACATATATTGCTCTGTATATGTATATATATGGGTGCATGTATATGTATATCTGTGTACATATACATACCCATCTATATATGTCGATATGTATATGTGTATATATCTATATAGATATCTGGATAATTATATATACATATATTTCCACCATATGTCCTGAACATGGCATGTAGGCTTACCTCAGCCCCTATAGTCCCAATTTTGTAGTGCAAGGGATTGTCAGGTATGTATAACAGGTATATTAGTAGACTGTTGCTACTGTAATAGTGATTGTCTTCACAGACATGGTGTGTGTGGAAGGTCACATCTGCTTTTCAGATGTACGCCATTGGCTACTGACAGACATCCTAAGGACATCATAGTACAGTACCGCTGCTAGCACGTAATGCTCCTGTGGACTACAGCAGAGATATTGGCCATTATATGTGGACATTCTGTCACACTCTGGACAGTCCAGAGGTATACACAGTACGCCTTAGTGCAAAACATGTGGACCAAGATTGACAATGTGGATGTTAGCAGCCGTATAGATGGATATAACACGTAATGACTGGTATGCATTTGCCCCATAGGTTATACATTCACACACCTCTTTTGTCCTGACACATACTAACCGCTGTTACAGAGGTGCCATGGCCACATACTATCCACTAGATATTGACTTACATCTGTACAGCATCCCACTGCTCTGTCTGGCATACATGAGTGTTAAGGGATGCTCACCAGCAGTACATCTGGCAAGTATCTGGACATAACATCTCACTGGGTAAGTACACTAAGCTGCTAGGCATGTACCAAAGCACTGTGCAGGCTACAGGCAGACTGGCTCAACACTGGCCTACATTTCCTATGGGGGAATGCACATGTATCTGCATATATAGCAGGCTCTACAGGCATGTCACAACACAGGGTAAGATGCACCTGTGTGAAAGTGCATAGCTACATCCAATGTGAACATAGCCACAGCCACATATGATATGCTAGGATAATATTACAGTATATGGACTATCTGTTCAACACCATCCTCATATGTGCCGCTAACACACAAACCCTACATATACTGGACTGCTACACAGTGTGGTCCGATGCCTGTCTGTGGTATGGGATATGTGAGTGTATGGCCCTACAAACATGTAAGCTGATATGGTAACATACAGAGGAGTAGCATGTAACATCAGATAGGACGAGACCAAGAACAATGACATCTACCACAGTCTGTACACAGGCCAATGTACATATTAACATTACACACACTGTCGACATTCAACATAAGTACACATACCTCAGTACTGTACACACAACCACAGAATGTCCAGGTTATGTCATCAAATATAACCCCTACTATACATAACATGTGTAACAGTCTGATATCTCACTGGCTTGTTATCAGATATGATGTCACTAATTATAGTGTACAGCACATATGCACCTCGTAATGCTTGACATATGTACAAAGGTTGGCAGAGGTGTGGCTGGAAGCACATATACAGGGCCAATATTGACAGGTTGCTGTAATAACCTCATACATTTACTGTTGTAACAGGGTTTGTTGCAACATATGTCCTATGAGGGATACGAAGTCAGTAACTGTCACAGTTCCACCATCTACAGACTGCAGTCCTCACACTTCTTTCTGCAGTTCACAGATAGGTGCTCTGTTGGTAACACATGAAATCAAAGGCATCACACACTGCCCAGTCTGCAGATGACCCTACATATGGGGATTCCTCATACACATAGCACTGACATGGCAGGTATTAAAAGATGTAAGAGAGCCATATCCACACACACCCTGTTAAACCAACATTACTCCAAACAACAGATCAAGTTCCTGCTCACAGTGAATGGAAAGGCCAAACACCAACATGATGTTTCTAGATATTGGAGTGTGTTTCCATGCAGTTGGCTATGGGAATGTTACCATAGCTATTCCACATGCAGTCAGCTAGAGAAGGGCTGCAATTCATGCAGAGGCCATCAGCTGATTATGAGCATCACTTAAAATACTCATGCTGCTGCCTAAGCAAAGCAGGTTTATGTCTCCACATCTACCAGAGATGAAGTGAGAGAGGCAGACAGAGTTAAAGACAAGTTAGGGAGGGGTGGGAGAGTAAAACCTACACATGTTTATGTCACACACCTACCAGCACAGGGTATCAAATCCCTGACAACTATGTAGTGCTATCACATTTCCATGCAATTATTGGATGCACCACATACGTTACATGGTGAGGAGCCCTCAGAACGCACATGTGATGGTGAGTGACAGCTGCAACAGGGATATGTTAGCTATACAGTAGGTGTAGTACATGTGCCTGTCTGCATGAACGGGTGCCAGCAACAAAACAGCCACACTTGCACAGGGACACACACACACTGGCACACTTGGCAGGGCCAGGAATACAACTCATCACTAGTGAGATTGCCACAGCACATTACTGTGCAGGTATCACATGCACCACAGGGGTCATACGGAGGTTATATGGGCAATGGGTATGGGGAGGTGTCTGACATCAGACAGCATGCTTCAGTATTCCAATGGGGGATGTAGTGAGTGTGAATATGATCATATGCATCATACAACACACACACACACACACACACACACACACACACACACACACACACACACACACACACACACACATACACACACACACACACACACACTCACACACACACACACACACACACACACACACACACACACACACACACACACACACACACACACACACACACACACACACTGCCAGTATTGACATGCATGGGTGCATTTCTTCATGGGTGTGTGGTGGTCAACTGTGCCAGATGACTATACAAGGCTGATGGTTATATCTTGGCATCAGGCCACATGACAATGGTCTGCACTGTGGCTAAGAGGTGTAGTTTCTGAATTTGCCCACACAGGTGAGTATTGTATCTACCATCCAGTCACCTGAGTGCTATTGAGTGTGGCCAATGCTGTGCATTGCTTGCCATGTATGTGTTCCTTAGTCCATGACATGGATGGTGTCTGAGATGTGCACACCTCCCACATGCATGTACAGTGACATGTGGAACTGTATCTGGGGTGTCTGCCCCATGCTGTGTACACAGATTATCATCAGATGTGCCAGTCTTGGCCTCCTGTGGCAGGAACTGGTAATGGACAGCAGGTTTACCTTGCACCTACATTGATAGCATGCTAATGGCATTCCCTGGTGCCAGTGGAATCTGTCCATACAGGGCATGTTTTCAGGCATGGTATGTCCTTTGTGTGTCACATTTGATGGCACCACAGATGTTGCAGGTGTCCAGTGGGGAAAATGGGAAAGGTGCATTGTATGCATGTATGTGCCTATTGGACAGATGGACAGGGTGCCATGCCCTCTGTAGCCCACTGCAATCACTCCATAGTTACTATCAGTGGGTAATATGCAGTGTACTACCAACATATTGGCTGTTGCTGAGGCAGGTGTGTGTGTGTGTGTGTGTGTGTGTGTGTGTGTGTGTGTGTGTGTGTTTGTGTGTATATGAGACATGGGTTAAGAGTGTTCTCTGGGTAATACTGGGGTTGCTAACTGTGTTTGCCTAGCCTTGATGTCACATGTATGGGTATGGATTTGCACCCCAGCCTCTCGGTTATTTCACATCTGTTATCCCTGTATGGTGGACATTGTGATATATACTAGGGCCACCATATAAGAAATGTGCAAAACCCGCTGCACATTGGGGCCCAGTTGTTACACACTCACAACCACCTCCACACAGGATATGAGTTTATTACACTAGAGGACTATGCAGTTATAGTACGTGCCATGGAGATTACTGGAGTACACCTTCCCTAAAGGTGTATTTCACAATGAATGACATTAGCAGGATTGCAAAAGTAGGGCATTTGAGATGTAGTGAGTGTGGCTAGGCTAAAATGCATTGCTCCCTACATAGACATTGAAACACACACAAAACATCCACAACTGACATGTGTGGGTATAGAACCCCTAACAGAGGTCTATGTTACATGCTCACAACCACCTCCACACAGGATACGAGTTACAAACACAGACACACACATACCTGTCATGCTGGGATTAGAACTCCTTCCTAAATAATTTATCACACTACAGCAATATGCAGTTATAGGACGTGCTACAGAGATTTTTGGGCTACTACCTTCCCAGAGGTGTATTTCTAGGTGGATGACATCAGCAGCCTTACCAAAGTAGAGCATTTCGATTGTAGGGAGTGTGACTACCCTAAAAAGCACACACACACACACACACACACACACACACACACACACACACACACACACACACACTCACACACTTGCCATGTCTGGGATTAGAACTCCTACCAAACTAGTTTATCACACTACAGCAGTACGCAGTTATGGGACATGCCAAAGAGATTACTGGGCTACAACTCTCCAAAAGGTGTATTTCACAGTGGATGACCTCAGCAGGCTTGTCATAGTAAGGCTATGGGGAGGGCAGTGTGTGTGCATGGACCATAATCCATTCATCTAGAGGTTGACACACCACATGCGGGCACACTCAGGGTCATATATCACAGGTACGTGTATAAAGATGCTAGATGACTACTTCCTTGTACAATCATGTTGCACAGCTAGCAAGTGCACCACATAGTCTGTACTGCTGACAGATACCGGTGGCTAGTATCTACAGTGAGTGACATCTGAACCTCATGTGGTTGTGGCCCTTTGGCTGTGTGCTGGGTGGGACAGGTCTGGATGGCTCCTTGTCACAGACACCCTCTTCCACACATTTATGTATGTCTACCTTTGGATTATTATAGTGTGTTGTCCTTAGATATATGTCTGCATTCATGTCCACTGTGTGTGCAAAGCATGTGTGGTGTATACTGAGGAGTGCCTGCACTAACATCTGCGACTGCCAGATATGTCTGGTCCACTGATGTTTGCACACGTGATCTTCATGTGTTTAAGTGTGTGAGCATGCCCATTATGCCTGTCTGTATTGAATGTGTAGATTAAGTCCAGGTAGTCTGTTCTGCAGTGCTGACCTATGTGTTGTACACCTGCAGGTAGCATATTGTTTCTGCAGGGTACCCGTCGATCACTTGGCATTGACTGTTACTACATTTCTACATACTATGGGGGGGCACACCTGACTATTTCTACATTTCTAAACAGGATTGGGGGGCACACCTGACTGTTACTACATTTCTATGTAGGATGGGGGGGCACACCTGACACTTGTACACATTTGCTATGACTGTACTGGTATGTCAGGTACTCCATTTCATTCTGTAGTCTTACCTATCATGCTGCCTAGAGGCATACCAGTGTACTACAGATCTTAGCTTTTATTTACCTACATATTAGTTTCAGACTTCCTACCCTTCAGAACTGACATCCCACTGCCTGACCTGCTGTAGTCTGTCTGTGCAGGCCTGGGGGGGGTTACCCATAGGCATCATTCAGAGGCCATAGCACATCCTTTGTGTTTGTCTACAACTGTCCTGCTGGATGTGACTGTTGTTGGGTATGTGAACCCCCCTGATTGACATGTGTGAGTCACTTACCTTGTGGATGTCCCAGTATTGAGGGTGGTGCTGCAGGGCTGCCTATGTCAGATGCACATAGTACACTCCCTACACATGGTTGAGGACAGGTAGTGTAGTGTTTGGCATCCCTTTTACTGTATGTGAGAGTCAGAGAGAGGTATTATTCCCTGGGTCCCTCCTGTGTCAGTGTATGTGCTATGCATTGCCTCTTTGCCAAGGCCAGGGCATACTGGGCATGCCTCCTTCTGCCTACTGGGGCAGGGTCAGGTTGTTCCTCCTCTGAGTCACTCTGTGCCTGTGCAGGCCTTGGCAATGGTGGGGGGCTGTGTGGCCTTTCCCCGTGCTGTTCCTGCTGCAGCTGTTTCCGCAGGAGCATATTGTGTAGCATGGCACATACAAGAACAATCTGGGTACATTTAGCTGGTTAGTACTGCAAGGCTCCACCGGATGTGTCCAGGTACTGGAACCGTGACTTGAGCATTCCAAACATATTGTTGTGTTGTGTCTTTTCGGCTTATCCCAGTTAGGGGTCACCACAGCGGAACTCCGGTCCACTAATGTTTGGTAGTGGATTTTTAAGTGCCAAGTTGCCAGCCCTGATGCACAACCTTCACTGAAGGCACTCCCATTCACGCATGCCTTCACACAGAAGACGCTCTAGCTGAGAATTGAACGGGACAATGTCTTGCTGTGAGGCGACAACACTACCGCAGCACCACTACCGTGGGTAGCATTCCAAATGCATGCTCTACATGCTCTACTATAATTTTGGTCTGTGCATGTGCCTCATTATGGAGTTCTTGTTCGGATGTTTGTGCATTTCTGATGGGTGTCATCAGCCACGGCTCCAGTGTGTATCCAGCATCCCCCACTAGGTGACCGTCAGGGATGTCCCCATTGGCAAATCTCTGGTACAGCTGCATCAGATGCCAGATGTGGGAATGGTGATAGCTTCCAGGCCAGCCAGCACACACATTCATTATTATGCCCTGGGCATCGCACATGACCTGGCAGTTGATGGAGGGGAAGCCCTTGCAGTTGATGTAGACCTTACCCCACTCACCGGGTGGTGGTTTGATGCATATATGCGTGCAGTCTATAGCACCCACTACCTCAGGGCATTCCACTATTTGGTGGAACTGTTGCATTTTGCTGGCCAACGCCTCATGGGTGTTGGGGAAATATACGTGCTCACCGACACATGCTAACATGGCATCCAGGAACTGGTGAAGTAGCCTGAATGCTGATGCCTGTGAGATCCCCATCATATTCCCAGTTGGGCTTTGTAAGGTACCTGTAGCTAGTATTCTTAGGCCTACACATACCTTGGTATCCACTGGGATGGGTTCCCCTCTGTTAGTTCTTTGTGTCAGGCATGGCCGGCACAGCTCAAGAATTTGCTGCAGGAAGTCCCTGTCCACCCTATAGCGCTCCACTATCTCCAGCTCATGTAGCCCCTGGTAGGTTACCCTGGGTCTGTACACTCTTCTTCATCTCTTCACTGTGGGTTGGTTGACAGCATTCACATCCTCACCATCCTCAGCCTCTTCCACAAGTTGTTGTATGATAGCTATAGCAGCCCCTATCATTTTGTTGTTGTGAGTGTTAAAAGTTCCCCGCTTGTTTACACCGGTAATGTAGAGTGTGGGAAAAAACAGAGGGGAAGGTGTTTGCATAGTTTATAGTAGTGTTCTGAGCTGGGCTGGTCTTCTGCCTGTGTAATTGGCTGATTCTGATACATTTCACCTGCCAGCTATGCTAGTTCTCCTTGATTACCTTCTTACTGCTGTTTTCCCTTCCCATTGCCTTCCTGTTTAAGCCCGGGGGTGCGCAGCGCAAACAGAGTGCTCAAATGTGCACAGTGCTGCTATTTCCTGTTTAACTTTTTTTTTTTCCTTTAAAACCTAGTGCGCAGCACGCACACCCACTTAGACAATGTAAAGAATGCTAGGCAGAGTCAGACACACCCCCTAGCTTAGCTGTGCTAAGCTAGGAGCAAACCCGAGCCACAGGGCTCCAATCCGCTTACAGTATGCCTGACCCCCCCCCATGATGTCACCTAACTCCTAGGCTTGCACCAAGCTATTACTACTCTTACACTGTTGGGACCTGACTAGCACGCTGGGGAAAACTGGGATTCACTATCATTCCTTTTATTTGCATAGGATTACCTGCTAATGCATAGTTACATGTCTCACACTGAGCCACCCCCTTAGCAACCAATACTTATTGGCCACGTTGTCTTCTGCCTGACATTGACTTGCATGGCAGAACACTGATTTTAGTTAGAATGCTTTATTTAGGTTTGTTTAGTTATTTTTCCCCCAATCCCATTTGCACCCCGCTGCCCTATGTTTAAACAGCTGAGATCGGCTAAAAAAAAATAAAAGTTTTTTTTTTTTTTTTTTTTTTTTTTCGCTTGTTTGCAATGCCAATGACCTTATTCTTGGCCATTGGCATGCTTACTAACTGATATGCAGCCTTTATTTGGAACTGTCACAGCTCTGTTTTGGAGTTTGCAGAAATGTATTTGGTTACTAACGAGTACATTTCTGCAGATTACCAGTCCTGCACGGCCGGTTGCAAGCTTCCTGGATCGCAAAATCACCTCATTTGCATGGATTTCTCCTGCAAATGGGGTGATATGCATACAGGGGCTTAGTCCATGCAGGACTAGCACAGGAGCACTCATGCACGCCTGCAAGCTGTTCCTGGATCGCATTAGCAGATATATTGCCTGCTAGAGCTCCCTGAACCGATCTTGCACACTGTGCAAGACACCAGAGAATCCAAAAGTTTTTCAAAAACTTTTTTTTTTTTTTTTTTCCCCTTGCAATTAATTTAAAAAAATTGAAAATTTTTTTTCCCGATAAAATT
>NC_056726.1:193048052-193075760 GCF_019279795.1 Protopterus annectens
AAAGTAAAATTACCATCATATCCTATGACCCTGAAAGGTCTGCATAGATTGTCATGGAGATCTAAACTGATTGAAAGGATATGCCAGATAAAATATGAATAATATTTCAGGACCTGCTAAAAGTGTATCTGATGCTAAAGTCATTATTTATGCTTTTAAATCTCATCATGAAAATGCTAACTTGGTGAAATCTGCGTATTATAAAATTCTGATGCCTATAATATCCAAAGGACTAAAGAATAGTGCTGCCAACACAAATTGATGAAGATCAAATGGGATTTAGTTTTAAAAGATAAACCCAATATAATATTGAAGTAATTCTTCACTGACCGATTATGCAAATCTTAATAATATGTAAATCTTAATAATATGGAATTGCCTTATGTACACAGACAACTCTTTCCTCCTACCACCAAATATTACAACCTGCGAGAGATGCACTTATATAGCCAAACTGGAAGCAAAGCTCTACAACCAACAGTTTTACCAACCAAGGAACAACCGCAGGATGTGATTTCAGAGGGTGAAATCATTGTATATAATGGGAATACCTTTGAGTACAAACATTACAAGATTTTCAATTATAGTGCTCTGAATATTTCTACTGAACTTTTTGATTTATTCATTAAAGGTTTTAAATTTATTCCTTTAAGAAAAACTAATATTTCAAAAGCTATCGTTGATTTAAAAATGTTTATAAGAAAACAAAATCTCAACAATATGTTTGGTAACCAGAGTTCTAACCAAGGAAATACACCTAACACCAATTGTGAGTCCACTTTAAAGAAAAGGAGTGTTTTTAATCCCCCTCTGCACCCACAACTAAAAAATTTGGAGAGGGTAATGGAGAGAGAAATTAGAAACACTGTAGGTTCCCACCATGTTTTTTCCAATCTATCCAAAAATGAACAACTTCTCTTAACTAGTTTAAAGTGTAACAGGAACATCCGAATTATGCAACCCGACAAGGGTGGTGGGGCAGTAGTAATGGATTTCATCCACTATGAATCCAAAATGAAACAGTGCCTAAACAACATTACCCATTATTCCAAGGCTTCTTTAAATGAAATCAACATTTCCAAAAGTAAAATTAACATTACACTCAATGACCTATTACTTGAAGGCACCATTGATTTGGATATTTACAATTTTCTTTACAATCAAAATCCAAGGGTACCCTCAGTATTTGGGATCCCTAAGGTTCACAAAGACCCCCAAGACCCACCTTTAAGGCTAATTGTCTCCTCTGAGGGTTCTATCACCACACCCTTAGCCAAGTATGTTGATGTGAAACTAAAAAATTTATCCAATCAGGGCACCACTGTACTTAAGGACTCTTGGGATTTTTTAAGGCAGGTCAAGCCTAACCTATTTTCCAAGAATATCATTTTTATTACCTTGGACATTGTTGATCTTTTTGGTAGCATACCTCATGATATAGGGTTGGCTTGGCTGGAGGAATATATGATACATCATAGGGGCCTTTCTGATGATACCTTTAGAACCTGTTTGGTATTAATGGAAACTGTTCTCAAAAACAATTTCATGTATTTTCAGGGAGAATTTTACAAACAGGAAAAGGGAGTAGCTATGGGGGCAAAATGTTCCCCCACTTACGCCAACATTGTACTTTCATGGTGGGAGATACAATATATTATTCACAGTGAATATGCCAATTGTTGGGTGTTTTATAAACGTTTTCTCGACGACATTATTATATTTTGGATAGACACTATCGAGAAATTTTATGAATTTTTGAATTATATAAAATCCAGTACTAGCTTTTTAGATTTTACATATGCCATTAATTATGATGAAGTCAGCTATTTGGATGTTCTCTTAAAGAAGGGTGAAGACCATTTTACTTCTAGGGTATATAGGAAACCAACGTTCTCTAATTCTTACCTTCATTTTTCTAGTGGTCATCCCCTTGGACAAAAGAAAAACATTCTAAAAGGACAATTAATTAGATCAAGTAGAATGACCTCACAAGATGTAGACTTCCTAATGGATAGTGCATTTATCATTGATATGTTCAAGGAAAGAGGTTATCCACCTTTTTTGTGTGATGAAATATATGAAGTTGTCCTAGAAGGTAGGAAGGACAGATTTTCACCTATACTTGGGTGTTATGAATCAATTAATAATACCCAAATTGTACTAACTGATATACCCACTACTGGTATTCCATCTAACAATTTTAACAATTTTTCTACAGCTTATGTCATGGATTTCACTGGTGATACCTTTCCAATTAAAAAAGTTTTAGTTAGGGAATGGGAAAAGTTCCAGGAAATTACTGATTTGGACAATTTGAAAAACAACCCCATTAGATTTGTATACAGGAGAGATACTAATTTAAAAAACATCTTTGAATATGGGGGACCAGGCACGGACAACATTTCTAATCATAAGAAGGGAACTTTCAAATGTGGATCATGTTCCCAGTGCCAATTCATACAAACTGGTTCACAACTATTCATTGTGGACAGAAACAAAACCATCAACAGCATAGCCTTTTCTAATTGTAATACACAAGGGGTTGTTTATATCGCCACATGCCACTCTTGTTCTTCCTTTTATGTTGGGAAAACTGAAAGGAAACTAAAGTCCAGGATATACGAGCACTATTATGAAATAAGGAAAGGGAATACCAATAATGCCCTTTTTCGACATACAGAAAAATGTAACAACTCTAGGTTTTATTTTTTTGTACTTGAAATAGTGCCCAAGGAAATCAGGGGTGGCATGTGGGAAACAAAATTAGAGTATAGAGAATTATATTGGCAAATTGTTTTGGATGCTACGAGGGAGCCTGGTTTAAATGATATGTTATCTATTGCTCCAGTTTTAAAGTTAAGAGCAGCTAAATTGTAATTTCCATTATTTCCAATAGGTGGAGACAAACATCACAAAATTATCTTTCATGATGTATTTTTATACAAGAACAGTTGTTTTATTAAACCTATTTTTACTAGTACTAATAGAATTGTAATAACAGGTCTACACTATTCTCCTATTTTAATTATTTAATGTTTATTAAAGTGTTCAATACAAGTTTTTTTAAAGTACATTTTTAAACAAAAGTAAAAAGATTGATTTATTTATTTATTTATTAAATTAAATTATTCAATCATCCAATTATAACAGTGGTATATAAGGAGTGTTAAAACACCAGTATGTATTTTCTGATGAAGAAGCTCGAAAACGTATGTTTCAGGTGAAGCGTTATTAAATCTTTGTGGTTTACTATCAGTGATTTTCGTATATTTCTTCCATTTCAACTATTTCCAGTTTATGCTGCCAGGAACTCTGTTTTGCTGATACTCATACCCTTATTTGGGTCTCCACGAGTGAATTTTATTGTTTTTACTGTACGGAGATGCCCGTTCTGCATGGTCGACATTTCAAAAGTTGATCATATGGTCTCGGCCTTATGGTCTTCAATTTTATGAAATGTCGACTATGTGAAGGAAGGGGACCCTTATAAATATATATATATATATATATATATATATATATATATATATATATATATTTACCTATCTATATGTACTCATAATGAATAATTACTGCTAAAAGTATTTTAAAAAGTAGTTGAAAATAAAAATGAATATGGTACATTTGCAAGTATGAAAAGTAAAAAAAAACAAACAGCTTTTTATATGGGTAGCTTCACCACCCCACCCCCACAAGCCTGGAAATTATATATACAAACCCCTTAAATTATGTAACAGTCTATATAATGAACTTTGACCATTACATA
This sequence comes from Protopterus annectens, assembly GCF_019279795.1. Taxonomy (NCBI): domain Eukaryota; kingdom Metazoa; phylum Chordata; order Ceratodontiformes; family Protopteridae; genus Protopterus; species Protopterus annectens. Next base: position 193,051,819 of record NC_056726.1, read on the forward strand.
ATTTGACAAACTGTATTAGCAGTGGAAAACACAAACCATGAAACACATATTTCACAAAACCAGTGTGTCATGCAATCACAGCCCTTAAGGCAAAATAAAATACCCAACACACTAGTAATAGGTAATTCTGTAGTCAGGCACACTGACGTCCCACTCACTAGGCTGAATAAGGAGAAGGTTACTGTTAGCTGCTTGTCAGGTGCCTGGATCCATCACATAACACAAGCACTCAGGTCATTCCAGAACAAGTACAAATATGACTCTGTCATTGTCCATGTTGGTGTGAATGACCTGAGCCGTACCTACCTGGACTACATGAAAAGAGACATGGAGGAGCTCTCTGATCATGTAGCCCAGGCCAGTATGACCGTGACCCTGAATAGTATCCTGCCCTCACCAAGAATGATACCACGGTATAGAGAAAAAATTATCAATTTCAACAATTGGCTAAGCTTCTGGTGTCATTCAAAGGGGATCCAATGTCTGTCAGCCTGGGATGACATGCTCGACAAGCCACACTGCTTCGCCAGAGATGGCTTGCAGCTGTCACCCTTAGGCTTTTGAATACTGGCCAAGGCTCTTGCCACCCTCATAGAGCCTTTTTTAGGCAAGGCTCAAAAGACAAGCCCACTGTCATAAATAGCACAAATAACAAAAAAAAAACTGAAGGTAATGCTATTCAGTACCAGAAATCTAAACCTCAAAATGCACGCACTTGAGGCATTCCTCAGTATGGACAAAATATATGTACAGTAACAGAAACATGGTTTAAGGCTCCAGAGAGCACCCCAGTACTACCAGGCTACAACTCATACCATACATTTTGGCTACAAATCCCAGACCAAAATACAAAAGTCAGGGTAGTATCCATATTCATCAAGGATACCCACACCTCCAGAAAAGAGTAAAATTCCAAGAAGGGAAGACATCCCTGATCAGTATCAGCAAGAAACTACGTTCCCTCATAAAATCATCCAAAGCTAGCTCAGAAAGAAAAATTGCCATGGACTTCAAAGATAACCACAAGGCATTCTTTAGCTATGTCAAGAATCTAAGTGGCAATTCTCAGATCTGCTCAGAGTTAGTGTAGAATGGCACAAAATACACTGAACCGAATGATATAGCCAACATCCTGGCAGACAGGTTCAATGCAAACTTCACCCCCCCTCAACCCAAAAGGGCCCATAACTATACCAGAAGAATGTAGTGCCCCTGAAATCACAGACACTCAGGTTAAAACATCCCTCTCCAAAGCCAAAAACACAGCATCAATGGGACTGGACGGTGTCCTAGGCTGTGTCCTATATGAGCTCAAAGATAAACTAACCCCTCACCTAAACACACTGTTTAAACTCAGCCTCTCCACAGGCTATGTGCCCACAGAGTGCCGCACAACAATGGTTATTCCACTCCACAAAGGTGGATCCACAACGGACCCCAGGAACTATTGCCCTATAAACCTGACTAGCTTGGTCTGCAAAGCTATTGAGTGCATCATCATGGATCTCATTAACAGAGACATTGGGAACCTCCAAACACTGGACCCTACTCAGTTCTACTTTGTTAAGGACAGATCATGCCTGCTAAACATGGTGGACTTATTTGAGACAGTTACCAAGGCTATAGACAAGGGAAAGGTGGTCCACACAGCCTACCTAGACCTTGCAAAGGCCTTCAACACCATTCCCCACTCAGGTATTATAGACAAGCTCACCAGCCTGAACATAAACCCCTACATTATGAGATGGGTTGCCAACTGGCTCATGGACAGAACCCACATGGTAAGAGTTGCGGGAGCTAGGTCTGACTCTAAACCGGTTACAAGTGGTGTTCCCCAGGGCTCAGTCCTAGTATGCCTCCTGTTCAGCATATACTTCTCAGAGGTACAGGCAAGTACAGGAGATGACAACAGTACAGGAGTGATAACAATGCATAGTGATTCAGGGGGTTGAAACCCTGTACTAGTAGGTGTGTGACACAGACATGCTTAGGTTTTACTCTCCCACCCCCTCCCTGACTTGCTTTGTCTCTGTCTGTCTCTCTCACTCCCTCTCTGGTGGATGTGGAGAAGTACACCTGCTTTGCTTAGGCAGCAGCTTGTGTTTTATAAGTGATGCTCATGATCAGTTAATGGCCTCTGCACAAATTGCAGTCCCCCTCTAGCTGGTTGCATGTGGAACAGCTGTGATAACATTGCCATAGCCAATTGTATGGATACACACTCCAATATCTAGGAACATCATGTTGGTGTTGGGCCTTTTCATTCACTGTGAGCACGACTTAAATTTGATGTTTGGCAAACAGCATCACAGATGGTATTGGAATTTACCTCTAACAACATACACTGTGGAAGCAGGCCAACAGACAGGAGGGGGATGTACCAGACATGACTACTGAATGTAAGTGTTGCTCTTCTGCATTTGGAGTAATGTCGGTTTAACAGGGTGTGTGTGGATATGGCTGGTCTACATAATTTAATACCTGTCATGACAGTGTTATGTGTTTTAGGAAATCCTCATCTGTAGGGTTAGCTGCAGACTGGGCAGTGTGTGTAGCCTTTTGTTTCTTGTGTTACTCACAGAACACCTATCTGAGAACTGCAGTAGCATAGTGTGAGGATCGCAGGCAGTACATGATGACAGCCATGAGAGTTACTGACTTCATATCCCTCATAGGACATATGTCACAACAAACCCTGGTATGACAGTAAATGCATGAGGTTATCACAGCAACATGCCAATATTGGGCCAGTGTTTGTAGCTCCAGCCACAAGTCTGTCAACCTTTGTACATATGTCATGCAGTAAGATGTGCATATTTTCTGTACACCATTATTTATTGACATCATACCTGATAACAAGCCAGTCAAATATCAGACTGATAGACATGTTATGTATAGTAGGGGTTGTTTCTGAAGACATAACTTGGGCATTCTGTGGTTGTGTGTACAGTACTGGGGTCTGTGAACTTATGGTGATTGTCGACAGTATATGTATTGTGCATACGTACCTTGGGCTGTGCACAGACTGTAGTAGATGCCATTGTTCTTGGTCTTGTTCTATCTGATGTTACATGCTGCTCCAGTGTATGGTACTCTATTGGTTCACATGTCTGTAGGGCCAGACACACACGTGTCCCATACCACAGACAGGCATCGGACCACACTGTGTCATGACCCAGTGTATGTAGGGTTAGTGTGTGAGTGGCACATATTAGGATGGTGTTTATCAGACAGTCCATATAGTGTCATATTAAGCTTGTGCACCATATGTGGCTGTGGCTGTGTCCACATTGGTTGTGGGTATGCACTTTCTCACAGGTGTCTGTTAATCTGTGCTGTGACATAGGTTCATAGGTAGGTACTAGGCTATCTGTCCAAAGGCATTTATAAGCCTAGCCAGAATGTGTTGTCTTTCGCCGGTCCCTTAGATTAGTTCCCTGTGCCTCTGTCCAGCAGAGCCATTAAAGTGATCCCTGGGGTAAACTTTCTGTTTCCCATCCACTCATCAAGATTTCTCTTGAAGAGGGTTAGCGAGGATCTCTGACTAATGTAGATTGGAATCTTGTTCCAGAGCATGAGAAGTCTCTGGGACAGGAATCTATCTCTCCAGCACGTCCTATTTATTGTTGTGGTGAGGTTTAGATTCCTGGAGCATGTGGCTCGAGCGGATATGGTTTTCTTTAGGTGGATCATGTCCATCAATTCTGGGTTGGACAAGGCCTTGTATGTCAGGCAGAGATCACCTCTGAGTAGGCGGTATGCAACCGAGTACAGCTGGAGTTTCTTCAGTCGAGCTGCATCGGGCATCTGCGTGAGGCCAGTGATCCTCTTGGTGAGGTACTTCTGTGGTCTTTCCAGTTGTTGCAGGTGTCTTGTAAGGCAAATCCCAAATGGGGCATTGTACTCTATGATGGGTCTGATGAGTGATGTGTAGAGGGGCCCAATGACCTATTTCGATCTGGATGCAAACCCTTTTGTGATTAGGTGGGCCACATAGAAGGATTTTCCAACCACTTTGGCAATGTGATTATCAAAGGAGAGGTTACAATCCACTTGGGTCTCCAAATCCCTTATTATGTCTTCCATATTTAGGGGGCTACCACCAATGTGAGGGATGATGATGCACTTTTTGGCATTTAGCTTGAGGCCATGATTTTGACACCAGGTATCTGTCCCAGTGAGACCCTTTTGGAGGATGTCTGTGTCAGCCGGAGAGTAGCCCTAGTTTGCAGTTGTCTGCGAACTTGGTCAGCCAAGTTTTTATTAATACCATATAATAGCCACACTAGTTCAACTACTTCTGTCTTTAGACTTTCAGTAGATCGACTGCTTTGTTTTTCATTATTATTCATGCTGATATAGCAAGGAATCAGCAGGATTTTTTAGACATTTTATCATTAGTTGCTGCTTTTATGAATGCTGCTATTTATTTGTATAATAATCTGTTTTTATGTATGTATATGTACTGTGTTTTTAAGGCTGCAATAGTCTGATAGTGTTTAACATTGTGGATGTGAGCTGCTTTCAATTGCCAGCACAAAGCAAGTCTATTTTGCACTGCAGTATGTAATTTAAATAGACTGATCATTCCCTTCCTTCTAGACTTGAACTTGATTGGCTGCTGTAACATTTAAATAGTCATCTGTTACATTGTGTTTAACGTGGTGTGATGAAGCGGAGTTTGTTATCCGTGAAAGCGCTTACTTGTTTGTATTTTTTAGAATAAAAGAATCAACAAAACAAAGCAAAGATTGTATTTGCCGTGTTTGGAACCTTTGTGGTTGGTTTTGCGGATTCTCTGATACTTTCCCTATAGTTATCACCTCATCACAGGAGTGTATTTGTGATAGTCAATAGTTCATGCTGTGGGACATGGTGGACATGTTACTGTGGTTTGTCCACATGGCCTTGCATATGGGTTCTGTGGACTGTGTTATGTTATTTGGGAGTCCATGACATAACATACATTGGCAGTATGGGTGAGATGCAGCCCTTTGGTAGAGGACTATAGGCCATTTGTTAGTGATGCAGGCCAACTGTAGCAAGCCATTGCATTCTGTCAGTCCTACAGTACCAGACTGCAATACAGTATATTCCCCTGGGGTGACAGGGTAGGTGTGCTAGTGTTCATGCTAATGCTTTCTATCAGCATTGAACACGTGGTGTGGATTCTGGCAGGGTGCTGCTTACAGCCAGGGACACACCTGCATGGGACACCTGCACTGCATTCTGCATTCTTTCACTATTGCTATACACAGGTGGGGGTCATATTGTATCTATTTCCAACAGCAGGGATAAGTTTGGAGTGGTACCTGTGGGTGGTGGTTGGGTGAGCTGGGTGCATATGTGCTTTAGACACTACTTGTATCTGACTCACAGATATGCATGGGGCATTCCAGTGATGCAGGCTTGTGCAGGGACATCAGTTGTTTCTCAATACATAATTCCTATGACCTTTGTGATCTGCGAGTGTTTGGCCAGGCGACATCGGTATTTCCTACTACAAGGCCAGATAATGTGATGCAAACCTGTATTCACAATTCCAAGGGTGTGTCCATTTCATGGTTATGCATTATACGCTGTCTGTCTGTGGTACTGTGTACTGCTTGTATATGTGGCCCAACAGTCATGCCAAGTTCATCTTTCAGGTGGTGACACATATTACCTCCATACATTTACAATGACTTACTGATAGAATATGTTATACTGGGGAGCATTGTGTTCGGCACTGCAGTTGTGAGGACTTGGCCCTGTCATTGGCAATACTGGGCAATGGCCACCAGGTCAAACCTCACCATGCATACATACTGACCACTCTCACACAATATGTAACACACACCAACCTAACACATGCATACTTGCATATTGTACAAATCCTACAATCTATCCTGCTACCTTGACCACCTCAGGTCATCTGTGCTCCACTGGTATTATACCTACACATACATGTTACTACATTTCTACATAGGATTGGGGGGGACACACCTGACTGTTTCTACATTTCTACATAGGATTTGGGGCACACTTGGCTGTTTCTACATTTCTACATAGGATTGGGGGGGGGCACACCTGACTGTTACTACATTTCCACATAGGATTGGGGGGGCACACCTGACTTTTACTATATTTCTACATAGGATTGGGGGGCACACCTAACTGTTACTACATTTCTACATAGGATGGGGGGGGGGGCACACCTGGCTGTTTCTACATTTCTACATAGGATTGGGGGGCACACCTGACTGCTACTACATTTCTACATAGAATTGAGGGGGCACACCTGACTGTTTCTACATTTCTACATAGGATTGAGGGGGGCACACCTGTTTCTACATTTCTACATAGGATTGAGGGGGCACATCAGACTGTTTCTACATTTCTACATAGGATTGGGGGGGCACACCTGACTGTTACTACATTTCTACATAGGATTGGAGGGGGGCACACCTGACTGTTATTACATTTCTACATAGGATTGGGGGGGCACACCTGACTGTTTCTACATTTCTACATAGGATTGGGGGGCACACCTGACTGTTACTACATTTTTACATGGGATTGGGGGAGGCACACCTGACTGTTACTACATTTCTACATAGGATTGGAGGGCACACCTGACTGTTTCTACATTTCTACATAGGATTGGATGGGCACACCTGGACTGTTTCTACATTTCTACATAATTTGGGGGGGGGGGCACACCTGACTGTTTCTACATAGGACTGGGGGGGACACACCTAACACTTGTACACATTTGCTATGACTGTACTGGTATGTCAGGTACTCCATTTCATTCTATATTCTGACCTATCATGCTGACTAGAGGCATATCAGTGTACTACAGGTCTTAGGTTTGATTGACCTACATATAAGTTTCTGACATCCTACCCTTTAGAACTAACATCTCACTGCCTGACCTGATGTAGTCTGTCTGTGTAGGCCTGGGGGGGGGGGGGTTACCCTTAGGCATCATTCAAAGGCCTTAGCACAGCCTTTGTTTGTGTCTGTCTACACCTGTCCTGCTGACTGAGACTGTTGTTGGGTATGTGAACCTCACTGACTGGCATGTGTGTGTCATATGGACACACATGTGGCCCAGCACATTTCCTGCAGTGGATGTTGTCAACATGTGTAGTACTGGCTACTATGGTGGCACCAGTATTTGTTACATATCTCCTGCTGCCTCTATAGGTGTCTACTATCTGCTGGCATCCCATTCAACCACCTGATTCCCTTGCATGCTCACATCCATACTATAGATACAAGTAACAACACATACTACTCGATTCAGCAATTGGTAAGTAGAGTGACTTACCTTGTGGGTGTGCCAGTATTGAGGATGGTGCTGGAGGGCTGCCTATGTCGAATGCACATAGTACACTCCCTATACGTGGTTGAGCACTGTATGTGCGAGTCAGAGAGAGGTGTCATTCCCTGGGTCCCTACTGTATCATTGTATGTGCTATGCGTTGCCTCTTTGCCAAGGCCAGGGCATACAGGGTACACCTCCTTCTGCATACTGGGGCATTCTCAGTTTGTTCCTCCTCCGAGTCTCTCTGTGCCTGTGCAAGCCTTGGCATTGGTGGGGGGTTGTGTGGCCCTGCTACATGCTGTTTCTGCTGCAGCTGTTTCTGCAGGATCATATTGTGCAGCATAGCACATACAATGACAATTTGAGTACATGTAGCTGGTGAGTACTGCAAGGTTCCACCGGATGTGTCCAGGCACCAGAACCATGACTATAATATCCCAAACACATGCTCTATTATAATTCTGGTCTGTGCATGTGCCTCATTATGGAGTTCTTGTTCGGGTGTGTGTGTGCATTTCTGATGGGTGTCATCAGCCACGGTTCCAGTGCGTAACCAGCATCCCGCACTAGGTGATCATAAGGGATGTTCCCATTGGCAAATCTGTGGTACAGCTGCGCCAGATACCAGATGTCAGAATCATGATAGCTTCCAGGGCAGCCAGCGCACACATTCATTATAATCGCACATGGCCTGGCAGTTGATGGAGAGGAAGCCCTTGCGGTTGATGTAGACCCTACCTCGCTCACTGGGTGGTGCTTTGATGCATATCTGCATGCAGTCTATAGCACCCACTACCTCAGGGTATTCTGCTAATTGGTGGAAGAGACTCATATTGCTGGCCAACGCCTCATGGGTGTTGGGGATATATACATGCTCATCAGCATGTGCTGACATGGCATCCAGGAACTGGTGGAGCACCCGGGATGCTGATGCCAGTGAGATCCTCATGATTTCCTCACTTGGCTTTTGGAGGGTTCCTGTGGCTAGTATTCTTAGGCCTACACATACCTTGGTATCCACTGGGATTGGTTCCCCTCTGTTAGTTCTGTGTGTCAGGCAGGGCCGGCACAGCTCAACAATTTGCTGTAGGAGGTCCCTGTCCACCCTATAGCGCTCCACTATCTCCAGCTCATGTAGCCCCCTGGTAGGTTACTCTGGGTCTGTACAATCTTCTCCATCTCCTCAATGTGGGATGGTCAACAGCATTCTCACCCTCACCACCCTCAGCCTCTTCCACATGTTGATGTATGATGATAGCTGCTGCCCTATCATTTTGTTGTTTTTGTTTGTTAAAATTTCCCTGCTTGTATACACTGATGATGTAGAGTATGTTGGAAAAACCATAGGGAAAGGAGTTTGCATAGTTTATAGTAGTGTTCTGGGCTGGGCTGCTGACTGTGTAATTGACTGATTCTGATACATTTTACCTGCCAGGTATGCTAGTTCTCCTTGATTACCTTCCAACTGCTGTTTTCCCTTCCCATTGCCTTCCTGTTTAAGCCTGGGGGTGCGTCATGCAAACACAGTGCTCAAATATGCATGCAGCTGCAATTTCCTGGTTTACTTTTTTTTCCCCTTTAAAACCCGGTGCGTGGCATGCACACCCATTTAGGCAATGTAAAGAGTGCTAGGCAGCCTTAGACACACCCCCCTTGCTTAGCTCTGCTAAGCTAAGGGCAAACCTGAGCCACTGGGCTCCAATCCACTTACAGTATGCCTGACACACCTCCCTATGATGTCAGCTAACTCCTAGGCTTGCACCAATCTATTCCTGCACTTACCCTGTTGGGTGCTGACTAGCATAGAGGGGAAATCTGTGATTCAGTATCATTCCCCTCATTTGCATAGGATTGCTTGCTGATGCATAGTTACAGGTCCTGCACTGAGCCTCCCCCCTTAGCAACCACTATTCACTGGCCATGTTGTCTTCTGCCTGGCATTGAGTATAACGGCAAAATAGTGATTTTGACTAGAATGCTTATTTCAGGTTATTTGTTTATTTTTCGGCCGATCCCATTTGCAAGCCTCTGCCCTACGCTTAAACAGCAGAAATTGGCTAAAAAAATAAAACTTTTTTTTAACTGTTTTCCACCCTTTATTTGGAGCTGTCATGGCTCCATTTTGTATTTTGCAGAAATGTACTCGGTTACTAACCGAGTACATTTCTGCAGATTACATTTCTGCAGATTACACTAGTCCTACACGGCCAGCTGACAACTTCCTGGTTTGCAAATTCACCTCATTTGCATGGTTTTCACCTGCAAATGGAGTAATTTGCATACTGGAGCTGCATCCATGCAGGAATAGCGCAGGAGCGCTCGTGCGCATCCCTGCAGCTTATTCCTGGATCGCACGACGGACATATTGCCTGTTGGAGCTCCTGCACTTTTCCTGAACACCATGCAGGGCTTGCTGAATCCTTATCTTTACTGAAACCCTCAACAATGCTTGAATATTCTCAAAGGGCTGTTATTGTAAAATTCATATCATCCCATTTAAAAGAACTAGTTTTGAAGCTGCTTGGATTAATTTTGCTATCATGTTTGGTTCAAATATCTTGTGCTAAGAGGTTGAGCGGTATGTCTCACAATGTTTTTCTAACAAAAATACAATTGTTTCTTCAGAGTGACTGATTTGATTCCTAATAGTGAATACATGGAGTGAAGTTATTCCTTCTTAAGAGATAATTAGATAAATACACTTAGATGTCAGTTGTTATAAATAAAACAATGAAAAAACGATCCATATTCTATAAAACCTAAGCATACTATTTTCATATATTGTAGGTAGCTGCTTAACTAAGAACTTGGAAATTCTAGGAAACTAACTGTACTGAAATGTATAACATAAACACTTTTATACTTTGAATGACAGGCAACACTCTACACTATGCACTCATTTTATTTAAAATGTTCTAAATATGGGCTATAAAGAAAAGCCAGACTTTGTTGTTATTATTTATCTTAAATTTGTAATGATTACTTCTAACTAATGTAAACAAGATGAAATAAACTTTTACCAATGAAACAAAGACAGTTTATTGTTTTCTTTATTTAATATTGTATGGTGTCCATTATAAATTCTGAACTTTATTACTTTTCTTGGCTGAATAACAATATAATCTTTGGGTCATTTCCCTTTAGATGATTACCATATTCATTTATGTTATTATTATTATTATTATTTACTTTTGTTTACCGGGATAGTCCAACTGGATACATATCCATTTTCAGTGGAGGCCCGGGGAGAAAAGCTCCAGTTATACAGCATAATAAAATATAGAAAAACATTACATAGCATTTGAACATTACATTTGAAGCACTAGACATTTCAAAAACAACATATTACGATAAAGAAAGGAAAACATAGTTAGGCAGTGACCTTTGTATAGAGTAATAGTTGTTGAGTTAACAGAAATAGGAATGAGACAGAAGGAAAAGGTTAATAGGATTGATGATTACAGGAGAAGGGAGTGTAAAGACTAAAGGGAAGGACTAGTAATAATGAAATGAAAGTAGTAAATATATAAGGTAGGGAGTAAAATTATGTTAGTGTCAGGTTTTTTGTAAAAGAAAAGAAAAGTAAGGATAGTTAGTCTGGGTTATTACAAGAGCATAACCAGTGATTAGAGAGAAAGAGTTTTAGTTTGGTTATAAATAATGAGAGAGAGGAGAGGGTGGTCAGATCGTTTGGTAGTCGATTCCATATTTTACCCACTGTGTTTGAAAATAGAGATTTGCCTGCTAAGTTATTTGAGAAGGAAGTGTGTATCAACATTTTGTTGGCAGAGTGCAGATTCTTCAGGTTATTATAAGGTTTTATAAGGGTAGAGAGAATTGGGGTGTTACTAGGTTGGTAAAGGGCTTTGTGGGCAATTGTGAGTTGATTAAATTGTAATAGTAGTGGTAATTCAAGCCAGCCTAGCTGTTTTAGATTCTGACAGTGATGGGTCCTAAAAGGAGAGTTGGTGGCAAATCTTGCAGTATTATTGTATGATCTAGTCAGATTGTTAAGATTATGTTTGGAAAGATTTGTGTATATGGGGGAAGCATATAACAGGGTAGAGATTAAGTGAGTTCTGGCTATTGTGGCTCTAGTTGTTGGTGTCAGGAAGGGTTTAATGCGGTAGAGGGATCCAAGTTTTTTATTAATAGATTTAATTGTAGAATTTATATGATAATCAAACTTAAGTTGATTGTCAATAGTAATTCCTAGCAGTTTGGTAGTGGGGTCTGGAGAGATAACGGTACCATCTTCAGATGTAAGTGTGAAATGGAGAGGGGGTGATAGGTGAGATGGGTTGAAGAGCAGTAATTTGGTTTTTTTAGGGTTAAGGAGAAGACAGTGGTTAGAGAACCATTTTTCTATAGTAGAGAAGGCTTTTTGTGTGTGAGAATGAAGATCAGTTTGAGATGAGGCAGAGCAAATGATAGTGGAGTCATCAGCATATTGGATACAGATAGACTGCGGAATCGAGAGATGGAGGTCATTTATGAAGATGGAAAACAATAGTGGCCCTAAAATAGAGCCTTGTGGGACACCTAGAGAGGTAGGAAGAAGGTCAGAAAGATGGTTTTTCCCAGAGAACGGCTTGTTTTCGGTTGTCCAGATAGGATGTGAACCAGTTCATGGTAGGATGGTCGAAGGAGAGGGACTTCAGTAAGTTGAGGAGAAGTTGATGATTAACCATGTCAAAGGCTTTAGATAGATCAACTAAGAAAGCAGAGGATAAAATATTATTTTTACGATTATTGTTGATACAGTTAGTAAAGGATAGTAAGGCTGTGGTGGTACTATGAAATGGCTGAAATCCGTGTTGACAGTTAGCCAAGAGCTGATGTTGAAGTAGATGGGTAATAAGTTGTTTATGGATACATTTCTCCATAATTTTGGCTAGTGGGGAGAGTAGAACAATGGGACGGAAGTTAGAGAACTCAGTAGAATCTCCACCTTTGTGGAGAGGAATAATGTAGGAGATTTTCCAAATTGATGGGATTAGGCCTTCTGTTAAGGATCTATTTATTAATATAGTGACTGGGTAGGCAATGGCTTTGGCTCCAATTTTGAGGTATTCGGCTGGCAGTTGGTCAGCTGAGGGAGTGTTAGGTTTTAGTTTTTGAAGAAGAGAGGAGATATAGGAGGTAGGTATAGGTTCTAGGTGAAAAGGAGGAGGAGTAAAGTTAGGTTTGGGCAGGTTAGATGTATCTGGATTTTGCTGATTAGCTAGATTAAGTATAGTGGTAGTAAAGAAAGAGTTGAAGGCATTGGCTGTTTGAATTGGACAGTCTGGGTTAGAGCCTAATGGGTTGGGTGATTCAACTCTGCCTGGGGATAGAAGTGAGTTAATAGTAGACCAGAATTTTTGTGGTTGTTTGAGTGATGTTTGCTGAAGTTGTATATAAAAGTTCTTTTTGTCTTGTAGGATAGCTTTTTTTGTAATATTTCTTTGTTGTCTAAAGTTTTGGTGATCAGTTGAGTTCTTTGTGGACCGCCATTTAGTCCAAGATTTGTTTCTATTGTGGATAAGTTTCCTAGTATGATTTGAGAGCCAAGGGGCTGGTTTATTTTTTATTCTTATGGAACGGGTTGGGGCATGTTGGTCTAGGATTGCTAGGAAGGTGCTATTAAAGTAATTAACAGCTTCATCTATAGGGAGAGATTTTAGGGGAGACCAGTTACAATGATAAAGTTCAGTTAGAAAGAGTTCTTGGTTAAGGTGTTTTTTGCTACGGATGGTCCTGACTATATAGGGAATGTTAAAGCATGTTTTATTTCTGATAATATATATGAGAGAGTGGTCACTAAGGTCATCTGGAAGGGTTCCTATTGAATATTTTTGTTGTGGACAATTTGTAAGAATCCAGTCTAAGATGTTTTTTTTTTATTATATTTGTTTATTCTAGTAGGAGTATTTATAGCCTGTTAGAAGCCATAGAGGTTAATATGAGAGGAAGGATTAGTGTTGTTACATAAAGTCCAATCGATATTAAAGTCTCCTAGTAGAATTGCCTCTTGTGGGAGATTAGTCGAAAGCCAATTCAGGAGGTCTTCTAATATAGTCAGATTTCTTCCTGGGGGAAGGTAGGAGCAGATGATGAAAACTGATTTATGGGAATTAAGTATTAGTTTGGTAATAATAATTTCAATGATGCCATCACAGGGTAGATTATAGTTCATTTTGTTGATTTTCAGTCCTGATTTATATATACTTGCAACCCCTCCACCTTTTTTATTTAAACAATCTTGTCTAATGATGCTGTAACCTGGGGGATAATTTCGGTGTCTTTTATTGAAGGTTTAAGCCATGTTTCGATTAAACAGAGAATATCAAATTGTTGGACATCCAAGAGGGCATGAATATGTGGCATTTTGCTACATATGCTACGTATGTTGAGATGGGCTATTGAGAGTGATTTGGAGGGATTTGTTGTTGGTAGTGGGACCTTATGGTTAAGATTGTAGTTTATGGGGGTTGGTGTAGGGCTTGGGCCAGGGTTGGGGTGGATGTCTCCATCTTTTAATGAGTGGAGAAATCTGAATTTATAGTCTTGTGAAGGTTTGAGATATTGGTATAGTGATTTTTTATTGCATAAAAAGGAGTATTTAATATGATTTAGTCGATGATATTTAGCTTGAAAGAAACTAGGTATAATAGTGGCATTTGGGAAGGTTATAGATAGAGCAGAAAAAGGTATTAGTGTTTGTTTGGAAGGGATGGTAACAAGTGATAGGAGAGGTTGTTCGTATGAGGTGAAGAGGTAAGCTGTGTTGAGAGTGATCAGGAGTAAGAGGGCAAGAAAACATAGGTGTTTGTGAGGCATGGTAGAGAAAAGTATAGTATATGTGTTAGGAGAAGTATAGGTATTAGCTAAGATAGAGAAGGTGGGATGGGAGAGAAATAGAAAATAAGGGAAGGTAATGTATATATATGGGGTGTGGCTAGGAGTGAGTCAGTGAGTGGATGATTGGTAGAGGGGTGTGGCTAAGAGGGTATAAGTTTAGATGTACTGGGGGCATGTGGGAATTGGGGGCAGGGTAGGGGAGCGGAGTGAGCCCGCAGGGCGAACGGAGTGGGATACACAAAGTGTACCATAGAGGATGGAAAAACTATCAGTGAATGCTGACTGTCACAAGGTAAGTGGAGGTAGCCTAGAAGTAGTGGATAAGGATAGACTTAGAAAAGGAAGAAAGGGATGGGAATTAGAAGGGAGAAATAGGGGCAAGTAAGTAGAAGTAGATACTAGTGAAATAGATACTGGTGGGGAAAGGTGACCTCTAGTGGACAAAAAGCAGAGTTGCACTAAAATTCACTAGGGCTCCAGGAGAGTAAGCTAGACTAATGGGAGAATGAGCGCAAGCTAAGTAGCTCTAGGTAAGGGAGGGAAAGGAGATAAAGGAGTAAGGGGTTTGCTGCTGGCAAGCTTGACTGGGAGCAAACAGAACACTTATCAGGGTTAGCTGGTTATATAATTACAAGACCATATTATAAGTAAACATACTTTCTTGGTTTCTTGAGATAGAGGCTTGCAGGAGATGGCAGGGTTTTAAAAATTTCCCAGAGTAATAGGCAGAGAATGCAATAGCAGAGTTAGTTGTGGGATTCCACCCAGGCGAAAAACTCAGTGTATGTCCGGGTGAAAGCTGACAAGCAGGAGGAAAAATAAGAAAAAAGTTATGTTAAAGTAATAAAAAAACACTATGTTCCTAGAGCAGTACGGATAAACAGGTTATTTTAGTACTTAAGCTTACAGTATATTACATTAAGTAATAGTTACAGTCGGGCAAGGTCAATCATTTTCATTAGGTCAAAACATGAGTTTAGGCTAAGCACATAGTACAGATTAGCAGAGTTAAGTGGCTAAGGCCAACTATGTAACATACACATCCACAGTGGGGAGTGCTACCAGTAATTAAAGTAGTAACGGTTTCAGCTTAAAGTGGTCTAGGGAATCATAGAGGTGAGCATTTCCACCATTAGGGGTATAGCTTATGTAAACGACAAGTGTGGGTATCCTTTTACTGACTAAATTAAGGCCAAGTCTGCTCGTGTAAGGACACTCCAATTACACGCAGGTCAAGTAAATGGCGGGTAAAGAACCACGTTTTGAACAGTAATAAATCTGGAATTACAGGTTAGACCCCTAGCTGGAGTAAATCCGTAGTCCAGAACCACACAGTTAATTAAGTAATTATGCCAAAGGTAGGACCAAGTAAATAAATTTGCCTTGCGTTAGTCGCGATTACAGCACTAGTACAGACAGAGCAGAGTGCACAAATACAAACTCAGAAAAGGCAGATATCTTCATAAACACAGGCAGTTAGCTACATTTAGTTAACATAATATTCTAGCAAAAAACTGTCACACTATAGCTTCAGTAGGCATTAAAAAAAACAGTAGGTAGTACACAGACATTAAGCTATATCTAAATACGCAACCTTATCAGCTTGCACTAATCATTTAGTATCGCAAACATAAGAGAAACAGTTGGTAGTACGCTAGCATTAAGTTGAATCAACTGCAAAACCTGTTCACGTACAATTGAACATGAGCAGTCGGTGAGTGCTGCTTCAGATAAAAAGTACCTTCATAGATGTACATACAATAGATAGCATTAAAATAACTTCAGTTCAATAAAAATGTGATAGCGTTTACCAGGATATCAACATAATGCGATTACCTAGATTAGTCTAATCCATTCACCTCTACAGGCAAACAATCGCTAAACAGTAAATGTACACAGCAGGTAATAACTTACTGTAGATGTTAGCGCACAGCCAAGGACGCTCAGCAGCAGAAAGGTGGGCCAATTTAAAAATGGCGCCCTGAGGTTAGGAGGGACTTTTAAAAATTTCCAAAGGAAGTTCCTGGGAGGGGGAGGAGCTGGGATAGGAGTAGTCAGATACAGACCGGAAGGAGTGTTTACAGGTAGTTAGAGTGAAGAAATACTAAATACTAGTAGATGTAGGAATAAGGTAGTTAGATAGATACTATAGTGAAATAGGGGGATACTAGGTTGAAGGTGGGAGCTAGACAATATGGGATGCTTTTGAAGAGAAAGAGATAGGTGGAAGGAGAGGAGGACAGGTAACACAAAGTAGAAGTAGGGAGAAACCAGGTCTGAACAGTGTAATTGACTATGGATTATTACATTTATGTAAACCTGGACTGAGGTGAGAAGAGGAGTGAGAGCTAGGAGGTACAGTAAAGGTAAGGGAAGCAGAGGACAAAGTGTACCGTAGAGGATGGAAAAACTATCAGTGAATGCTGACTGTCACAAGGTAAGTGGAGGTAGCCTAGAAGTAGTGGATAAGGATAGACTTAGAAAAGGAAGAAAGGGATGGGAATTAGAAGGGAGAAATAGGGGCAAGTAAGTAGAAGTAGATACTAGTGAAATAGATACTGGTGGGGAAAGGTGACCTCTAGTGGACAAAAAGCAGAGTTGCACTAAAATTCACTAGGGCTCCAGGAGAGTAAGCTAGACTAATGGGAGAATGAGCGCAAGCTAAGTAAAGGTCTAGGTAAGGGAGGGAAAGGAGATAAAGGAGTAAGGGGTTTGCTGCTGGCAAGCTTGACTGGGAGCAAACAGAACACTTAGCAGGGTTAGCTGGTTATATAATTACAAGACCATATTATAAGTAAACATACTTTCTTGGTTTCTCGAGATAGAGGCTTGCAGGAGATGGCAGGGTTTTAAAAATTTCCCAGAGTAATAGGCAGAGAATGCAATAGCAGAGTTAGTTGTGGGATTCCACCCAGGCGAAAAACTCAGTGTATGTCCGGGTGAAAGTGTAGGAGTTAGCGCACAGCCAAGGACGCTCAGCAGCAGAAAGGTGGGCCGATTTAAAATGTTAATTATTTACTTCTACTGAATGTCTATACTACAAATGCATTTCTTTTTTTCATTTTATAAACAAGATTGCCTGTAAAAATAGCAAATGGATTGCACTGATGGAAGGAATAATTTAATTCTTAAATATTGATTTTTAAACTAATTTCACAATGTTTAGTCAGTGCACCCATGCTCTGTGTTTGGAGGAGAGTTATTTCTAGTTCTCAAACCAGGACAAATAAGCTGTAGCATGGAATTACTGCAGTGGACTGCACGCTACTCATTTTGTAAGTACTGTTAGAAAGACACTTGTTAAATAAAATATGTTTTAGTTTCTAGATGCTACTCTATGTAACATATGACTTTACATGAAGTTCAGTTGTCCATTTCATGACAGGTTTCTCGGGGCAAGGAATGGATGCTAAGATAGTTACTGGTGCTCTGAAAGGGCAATTTTCAGTTTAAGAATATTAATAAAACATGTTTTAATATAAAAGGAAAGGATCTCACTTTATTTGGGTATGATTCAACTGGGAGGATGTTCAGAAATGCTGCTTGGCTTCTATTTGAAGTTGATGCATGTTTTATGTGCCTATCATATTTAGGTGAATATACAGAGATGATGGGTTGCATTCTGATGTTGTTATTGCTGATATGTTGTAACTAGGGTTGTCATGGTTACCATTTTTATAGTACAATCATGATTTAAAGTGAAGTGTCTCACATCAGGTGGCAACCCTAAGGCATAGATAAAGGTGATTGCTGCATTGGTGGTCAAGTGGCTTTCATTCTAAAATATAATGCCCGGGTGCTTTTCTCCACAATGTATTGTATTGCAAGAGCTAATGGATAGCTTTTTTTTTTTTTTTTGAGGGGGGGGTTGCGCTTTTGTTCACTGTGGTGTAACCATGGAGTTTGTTGAATAGTATATGGAGTGCAGGGGAGGCTTGCTCTACTTACATATTTTCCTGTTCTACTATGTTTTTCAGGTCACTATTTTAATACTTAATTTGCCACAAATGGTGAGCCAGGAAAGTGTGCTATGATTGCATGTATATAAATTGACCCATAAGCAGTGTTTTAAATGTCCTGTTTAGCATCTTTTATTTCCGACTTGTAATACTTTATTACTGACATATAGTGGTACTTCATGGGAGTGGCAGGAATGTGATCTTACTTTAGTTAAGAGTGGATTGTGCTGAGCTTGTGTTGTATTAGCAGCCTGTAGAAATAAGAATCACAAGACATGCTTGTTTTTGCTTCCCTCTTTTATTTGCAGGAGTTCTAAATGACTGCATTCCATGGGAGGCATATTATTCATGGTGGTCACTGTAAGATAAGGTGACTTGTAATTATATTTTGGTCAGTATTGTGCTTATTTATTACGCAATATTGCTGCATTGCATCTCAACCAGTTACCTTATATATTAATGAGCCCACTCTCAAATTGTGCACTCTTCATGAATCTGGCAACACTGTTGTATCTAATGAGTTTTGTGGCATAAACTACAGTACTCTAGTGGCATACAAACAACTGTGGTAACAGCTATGGCTGCAATGGTCCTCCTCTGTAGCTAATATAGTTATCTGTAGACAGCACTGTGCCACATACTAGCGTTGACACATTGTAAACAGTACATACACATTACACAGCTAGAAATCTCTGCAAGCAAAGGAGTCTAATACAATGCAGGCAAACCTGCAACTGTGCATTACCTTGTCCCATCTCTCATGTAATGCAGTTGATCTCCCATCATTGTGAGCTTGCAAAAAACAGATACCCTATTTATCATAACATGGGAATGACCCCAAGCACAACCTGCATATGATATAATGACTGATTCATTTATGAGTTACAGCCATTCATGCCAGTGGTATATAATACTGTGGTGTAAGCAGCTGAGTATTATGCAGCACACCTTAAAATGAGGCTACTGTAGTAATGTGGTAAGGTAAACTTTTCATTAAGCATCTGCCTTACACAGTAATGTTTTGTAGGTCTGTTAGAATACATAGAGCTATTTATTTATTTAACATTTCTTTACCGGGGAGGTCTGACTGGGCCAGTAGCTTATTTTCAGTGGATGCCAGGGGATAAAAGCTCCAAGTAACAAGTACACAATACAATAATCCATTGTCAAAGTACATAAATTCATAAATGTCACAATATGTTAATGACATCATATAGTATTTATAGTGTCCTATAAATTGTATACTACAAGTGGGACATTTACCTATACGAAGAAGAGATAACCCTTGTCCTAAACACAATAGGGCCTCGTTTGGACTCTATTCACTATTCAAGAAAACAAGATGATTTTGCACCTTTGGGGAACCTATGGTGGCATACTAAAGATAGTGCCTCAGAAGGCATTTACACTATCCTTTTAAATATCAGGAAATGTAGGCAAACTCTTTAAAGATAAATTAAGAGAGCTATTTGTTTATGGAAAATTAACCGCTATGCATGAAATTGTTTTCTGCTGCAGTAATGCCAAGGGGATGTTAACCACTGTAATATTCAAATATTAAAATAAACATTTTAACTTGGTTAATTCACACTCAGTACCTAGTATTCTAGCTGAATTTGCAGAGAAGATATTTACATATTTTATTAAAAAAACTGCAAAGACAGATAATATGGATGGTGATTTTAAATGTATCCTTGATAAAATCAGATACTAGTGTAACTGGACAATGAAAAATCTTGTTCCTACTAAAATATTAAAAATTGGATTAACCTGATGGACTGAAAGGATTTGAAAGATATTGTAGAGCCAGAGTCAATGCATTGTGTAAAATGTTCATATGTCTATGATACACAAACATATATTGACTGATTTCTTATATTTAGAGAATAAACTTCAAAGATTGGTTTATTAATATCATCACATATCCCCTATCGGATGATAATGCTCCCATTTTTGATTAGCTATCAGTTAGAAACATATAATGATTATAAAAATAATACCATCAGATATCCATCCTTCCATCCACAACCTTTTTTCCCTATTTCTGCACATGAGGTCAGTGTGTCATGTTGCTAAATTATCTTATCAGCAAGCATTCCTCTACATTAAACAATACTTTTGATTTATATTATTTGCTGGTAATAATGCAGCCTCCTTCAGGTCAATAACATATAAAGGAGAGGGAAGTAAATTCATGGAATTACATTCCCTGAAGTCATACATGTATAGTAGGATCAATAACTGGTGTGAAATTAGATAAAAATAATATAATAAAGAATTAATTAAAATACAAGTAGACTTTATGCCAAATTAAAGGTAAAACAGAGAGGCAATATTCCTTGTGAGTATTAAAAACAAGAAATACCAAACTATTTTGAATCGCAAAGTTACAACAACACAAAAGAAAGTTAAATTACCATCATATCCTATGATCCTAAAAGGTCTGCATAGGTTGTCATGAAGATCTAAACTGATTGAAAGGTTATGCCAGATAAAATATGAATAATATTTTCAGGACCTGCTAAAAGTGTATCTGATGCTGAAGTCATTATTTATGCTTTTAAACCTCATCATGAAAATGCTAACTTGGTGAAATCTGCGTATTATAAAATTCTGATGCCTATAATATCCAAAGGACTAAAGAATAGTGCTGCCAACACAAATTGATGAAGATCAAATGGGATTTAGTTTTAAAAGATAAACCCAATATAATATTGAAGTAATTCTTCACTGAACGATTATGCAAATCTTAATAATATGCAAATCTTAATAATATGGAATTGCCTTATGTACACAGACAACTCTTTCCTCCTACCACCAAATATTACAACCTGCGAGAGATGCACTTACATAGCCAGACTGGAAGCAAAGCTCTCTCCAGCCAAGATTGTGCTAGACAGTCAAGAGGAGAAGGTTAACACCCACACAACACCTCAAAAAACACATAGTCCTTCAAAACCCACACCACCAAAACCCACACATAGCAACACAAAACCCACATATGTGGAGGCTCTTAACATTAACCTGCCTAAGCAACAAGGACCTCCAAAGCTGAAATGCAAACAAACACCACCCCCAAACACAACCAAAGTGACACATAGCTCACAACACCAGTGTGCCACCCAGCAACAGAACCTAAGACAAGGCAACGTACCCAACACTTTAGTCATAGGTGACTCTATAGTCAGGCACACTAATGTCCCACTCACCAGGATGAACAAGGAGAAAATTACAGTTACTTGCCTGTCGGGTGCCAGGATCTGCCACATAACGCATGCACTCAAGTCACTCCATGACAGGTACAAATATGACTCTGTCATTGTCCATGTTGGAGTGAATGACTTGAGACATACCTCCCTGGACTGCACGAAAAGAGACATGGAAGAGCTCTCAGATCATATAGCCCAGGCAGGTATGACCCTACCCCTGAGTAGCATCTTGCCATCACCCAGAATGATACCAAGGTATAAGGACAAAATGATTGACTTCAATAATTGGCTAAGCTTCTGGTGTCATTCAAAGGGGATCCAGTATCTGTCTACCTGGGATGACATGATCGACAGACCTTGATACTTTGCAAGAGATCCTGTTGCCCCTGGGATTCAGGTTACTGGCTAAGGCTCTTGCCACCCCTATAGTGCCTTTTTTAGGCAAGGTTCAAAGGAATAAATTACCACCGTAACTGGTGCAAGCAAGCAAAATCTGAAGGTAATGCTACTCAGTGCTAGAGTTATCATCAGGGTTAGTATTTATAGCTAGCATTAAAATGTATTACTATAGTGGAACAGGGGACAAAGGACCATTGTAGTAATACTTGATAATCCTAATATGTTAACAAGTAACCAGTCAAAGCAAGTTTGCTACAAAGCTGTACTGTTAACCCAAAATGTAGAGTATCTTCCACTGGCAGAACCTTAAATAATCCTAATCTGTTCCTAACCCTGTCCCAAACCATAACTCTACACCTTACTTTAGAAAAACCCTTTCTGTTCCACTATCACTGTTCAGTAATGCTAGGGCTTAGTGCAACAGAAAAGTTCTAGTGTAAAGATTGAAAACTATTTTTGTAATATTTTGACGTTTTAGTGTTTAGGGCTTTTTATAATGTGAATGTTCATATTGTTTTTACTGATGTTTTGTAGTCAGCATTTAGACAGTTTTACGATTCCTAATATAATCTGGTTTTTATACCATGCATGTATATATACATGTATCATCTATTATACTACATAGGAATATGAAAAAAATAAATTTTTTCTGTATTTTTATAGTACTCAAAAGGACACAGGATAGTGTTAGCTCATCACACCAGAGCTTAAGAAAATGATGAAATTAGCTTTCTGGATATAAAATCTTACAGATCAGTTTAAAAGTTTGAGAACATGGTTGGATAATTTCTGTACAGCATAATGCAATGAATTGTAAAATAATCTGTGTAGTGACAAAAATAAATAACAACAGAACAATTTAACAAAAGTTTTAAAAGTATTTACTGCCATTAAATCTTGTATATAACATAGTGCTATGCATTTTAAGTAATGCTTTATTTTTCCATAGTACCATTTAAAATGAAAAATGTTAACATAACAAAGTTGGAATTAATAAGTTATCCTAGTTTTTAAAATACATAGACCCCGAGATTCATGAAGCTCGGCGCAAGGCCGGCGTAAGGCCTGCACCGGCGGTGCAGTGAATAGCCGGCGTAGTAGCGCCATATGCATAGTAATGAGTGCGCGCCGCAACCACAGACACGTGCGTAGGTTACGTGAGCGAGCCCAAGTAGGATGCGTCTGGAGGCGTGGTTAAGCCGGCAGGCGATGATCAACCTAAAGTGCTGACTGCCACAGTCCGCCCAGAATAGAAATGGCACCAGCCATGGCCCGTGCAGAATGAAATGCACGCAGAGTATGCAACATAGTACCCGTCCCAACTAAATGGAGAAGCAAACAAAACCCACGAAGCCCGAAGTGTACCTGTCCAAGGAACAAAGGATACGCGTAATACCGTGTTCGTCCCGCAATGCACTGTGAGTGTGCATACCCAGAGAAGGTGTACCGCAGCATGCCAGCGCGCCGTCCCGACATAGGAGTAGCGACCAAGGTTACCACCTGTCCCACTTTGCGAGGGGCAGTCCCCCCATGGGCAGTTGTGTCCCGAAAAAATTAAAAACGGCAAATGCGCTAAGATTGTAGGACATAATCATATCCCGTATTTTAGGTAATGGGTGCATGAAATAGTTATTACCGCAACTAAAATACCTAAATGTCACAAGAAACAGAATAAGCAACCAAACTGCTACAACAATAAGCTTCTATTAAGGCAAACAAGTGAAGTTCTATGCTATGTAGTGACCGTGGGTATGTGTCGGCCTGTAAAATCTGACGTGAGTCCCGACAATGTCCCACCTTGTCCATTGGAAAATGTGGCAACCCCAGTAGCGACATGGGCACGGTCACCAGGGTCAGCAGCTGTCCCACTTTGCTATGGACAGTCCCTCATTGGACAGTTGTGTCCCGCCAAAAATCGAAACATGGCAAATGACCTGAGATATCCGTGCAAAACTATTCCCTCAATATACCTGTAATAGTAGCATAAAACATATATTTTGTATATGAAACACATACATGGTATAAGAAACCGAATAAGGAACCCAAATGCTACCAGAATAAGCGTATATTATGGCAAAAAAGTGAAGTTCTGTCAACTCTACTTGCTGTGGGTATGTGTTGTCCTGCAAAATCCGGTGTCCACAAAAGATGTCCCACTATGGGCATTGGAAAAGGTGGCAACCATAATGGTCACAAGCAGTAAAAAAATGAGAGAACTGT
>NC_056726.1:193076260-193131260 GCF_019279795.1 Protopterus annectens
AAATCCATCCGCCATATGCATGTTGTTCCGTCCTTTACCTTGGACCGTGGTGTATTTGGCCATCCGAAACGCTACTCTCCACATGTGATGTCCCACCTTCCCTTCTGTGCCTGTGGCACCCTGTTAGGACGCCCTGTTTGGTAGGCACATGTTCTGCTATATGTGTTTGACTTCTCTGCATAGCTAATCATCGATGCGGTGGTTCAACAACCCGACTTGTCCACATGTGTACAGTTATGTGCACCGTGGCGCAGTAAACCTATATGGTTTGGACGGTACATACCACATGTGGATGTACACATTCTGCAGACACATTCACATGCAGCCATTTCCATATCTGTACCTGAGGTGGGTTGGTGACATGTGGGGTACATATTTGCCCGCTGTGGCACTGCCTAACACAATACTTCTTACCACATTTCAGGTATGCCCATTGTGTGTAGGTGTGTAGCTGCACAAGGATGTTAGCTGGTTTGGATGCACAGGCGTACATGGGTGGGACTTACATGCTACAATGGGGCTATTGTGTCTTACATCTGCATGCATGGGTTCTGCTTCTGGATATTACACTTAGACATACGCCATCCTGTGTATCACGACAAACATGTTGCTGGGTGTGGGACATGTTGCTATGCACATGTTTGCCTGTGTTTAGGGTATCTTGGTTCCTTCCTGTTGTTATGTCGACACAGCTACACGGCTGTGTACTCTCACTACTGCTTGTGACCATTATGGTTGACACCTTTTCCAATGCCCATAGTGGGACATCTTTTGTGGAAACATCGGATTTTGCAGGACAACACATACCCACAGCAAGTGGAGTTGACAGAACTTCACTTGTTTGCCATAATATACGCTTATTCTGTTAGCATATTTGGGTTCCTTATTCAGTTTCTTATGCCATGTATGTGTTTCATATACAAAATATATGTTTTATGCTACTATTACAGGTATATTGCGGGAATATTTTTGGCAGGAAATCTCAGGTCATTTGCCATTCTTTCGAGTTTTGCCGGGACACAACTGTCCAATGAGGGACTGTCCATAGCAAAGTGGGACAGCTGGTAACCCTGGTGACCATGCCCATGTCGCTACTGGGGTTGCCACCTTTTCCAGTGGCCAAGGTGGGACATTTCGGGACTCACATCAGATTTTACAGGCCGACACATACCCACGGTCACTATATAGCATATAACTTCACTTGTTTGCCTAAATAAAAGCTTATTGTTGTAGCAGTTTGGTTGCTTATTCTGTTTCTTGTGACATTTAGGTATTTCAGTTATGGAAATAACCATTTCATGCAACCATTACATTAAATACGGGATATCATTATGTCCTACAATCTTAGCACATTTGCCGTTTTAATATTTTTATCGGCACACAACTGCCCATGGAGGGACTGCCCTCGCAAAGTGGGACAGGTGGTAACCTTAGTCGCTACTCCTATGTCGGTGTGGCAGCTGACATGCTGCGGTACACCTTCTCTGGGTATGCCCGCTGACGGTGCTTATGGACAAACACGGTGTTACGCGTATCCTTTGTTCCTTGGACGGGTACACTTAGGGCTTCGTGGTTGTATTTGCTTCTCCGCTTTGTTGGGACGGGTACTATATTGCATACTCTACGTGCGTTTCATTCTGCACGGGCCCTGGCTGCTGCCATTACTATTATGGGCGGACCGTGGCAGTCAGCACATTAGGTTGCTCATCACCTGCCGGCTTAGCCACGCCTCCGGACGCATCCTACTTGGGCTCGCTCACGTACACTACGCACGTGTCTGTGGTTGCGGCGCGCTCTCATTACTATGCATATGGCGCTACTACGCCGACTATTCACTGCACCACCGGCACAGGCCTTACACCGGCCTTGCGCCGAGCTTCATGAATCCCAGGGAATAACTATTTAGCCTTAAATAGATTTCTTGTTAAGCCTTGATATATTGTAAAATTACAAGAATTTACTATTTCAGAATATGTAAGTATGACAGCTTGTAAATATGTGTTTAAATTAATATCAGACAACATCTTTTATTGTTTCTTTTACATTACTCAGTTCAACAGAGTTCACATCAGATTTCCAAGCCTGGAAATCAGACCAAACGTTCGCGAAGGGGGATCCTTAATAGAAGCGGACTTCTGGAATCGCCACAGTAAATAATGCACCCTCAGAAGCACCACAGTCATTTCCTGTCTCTTCATAGAAGAACAGACTTCGCAAAAGCTATAAAACTTCGGGAGATACTCGCTAATGTCCAGGATTTAAAAAACAAACTCTTATCTGATCAAGAAGAGGCCTAAGGCACCAAAACTTTGAAACAAAGGATTACTAAGACCTCGAGCCACAGCAACAGATGAATCCGACCTCGGATGACATGCCAGTCACAACGGAAAGCCATATCAAGTCTCTGAAGCAGGTAAAGACTTAAAAAGTTTCAAAAAGGTAGTTTTTGGCTAATGTTTTGTTGAAACAGAATATTTAGACCCATCAATTGTAAATATTAACATATTAGGATATTTCAATTGAAATTTTATATGTTTTTCAATGAGAAATTTGCAATAAGGAGATAATGATTGTCTAGCTTGCCTGATTTGCAGAGACAGGTCCTGAGCCACAGAAATTCTATTGTTATTCCACATAACATAGCCCCCATTTTTCTTAATAGTTGTAAGAATTCTATTGACATCTTGGTAGTTAAGGATTTTAACATAGACAGGTCTTGGGCTATTCGAAGCCTGAGCTTCCCTCAAAGCTCTGTGTGCTCTTTCTATGATTATTTGTTTTGTCATATCAGGGTCTTTAAGAAGAATTGTGAGTATTTGTGTAATAGATGTAATTAAGTCATTATATTGTACAGACTCTGGGATTCCACTGATAATTATATTATTTCTCCTGGATCTCACCTCTAGATCAGTTATTTTAGCTTGAATAACAAGAATATCCAGATCGTGTGTATCTGATTTTTTTGCAAGCAGAGTTAATTTATCTTCATTTTCTGATATCCGAGCTTCAGTTTTGTCCATTCTTTCAGGAATTTGAGTACAGGAAATTCCAAAGGTTTGTACTTCTGCAGTTAATTCTTTCAGAGCTTCTTGAATAGGTAACAAAGCAGTTTTGATATCTTCCATGTTTAGCATTTGGTTAGGTTTATTTTTGGTCCCTGGTTTTAATTGTTCCTGCTGTTTTATAATTTTTTTGTCTTTTCAAAATTACATCTTTTTCAGGTGATTGCAGTTCTGAAAGTTTAGTTTTTGTAGTAGTTATATCCATATTTTTGTCTTCTTTCGACATTTTATATCAGTACTGGAACTCAGAGTATACTGTATACACAGTTCCTTTGTTTGAAACTCTCTTCAGAGCCAGCTAATCTATGATAATCCTGTTAGATACTGTACTTTTCCTCGGTTTATTTGCTTCTTGAAGGCTAATTAAGTGAAGTTGAAGTTATTTTTACTAAGACTTCTTGTTTAAAGGTTCTTAACTCATTCCCTCCAGTACAACTCTTTTGAGTGTGTACCTTTAACTCCTAGTGGGTGTGGCCTAAGCCTTTAAAAATTAAGTTATCACCTTACAATTTAAATAAAGCAAATGATTGACAGAGGTCAGATATCAATACAGTTGTGTTTTGTCACTACTAACAATAAAAACATTCTATATTCTGATACCTGGTGTAGCATGATTTTTTATTATAAACGCAATGAATAAGTAATATTTGATGCCTAGAGGAGCAGTAACTGCATATGCACCTGAGGAGGCACATGAGTTAATATCACTTGAGGGTTTGGATTTCCTCAGGTTATATGCAGAGATGTAGATCAGCAGTGTTCACAGAATGGCAGCCATCTTTGAATCCATAACAGATACATTTTCATTGCGTCAGCTTAATTATTTTCCCCCTAGGGGTTGAGTACAGAGTATAACTGGAGGCTGCTGAACTACATCTATAATTAATTAGTGTTGATTGATTCTTATCGTCCAGGCAAGTGTTTGTTTTACTGTTGTACTACTTGAAGGCCTAGGCCTGGACAGCAACACATGTTATGCTTTCAGATTACTGTATCAAATGCTTTGTTTGAGAGTTGCATTTATCAGTTATTATGTATTTCAAACACCTAACTGCTATATGAAATGGCATATACAACTGAAATAATACACAAATAAACATTTTTATGTATGCAAACTTGTGTGTGGTGTCATATCCTTAGACTTGTCTGTGGGTATATGTTTCATGCAATAATTGTTTTTTGTATGAAAGAATCAAACACTGGCCATTTTAAAAGGTGGCAACTGTAGGAATACTGGCTTTTCGATATACTGTGCACCCTCTAAATATATATCTTCCTATACATATCTATAAGTAGTAATATATGTATATGTATATGTGTATATACATATATATGTATATATACATATATATGTATATACACATATACATATACATATATATCATCCTGACATCGTACAGCTGAGATGGATTACTGTTAACCTGTTGTGGCTATGTTGTGTAGGGTCCTGGGTATGAGACTTGCAAGTGTTGGTTATTATGTTGCAAGGCAGATCTGTTCAGCTGTGGAGGAGGGGATGATATCAATAACTACAAGAGGTACTTATTTTGTGCCCCTTCACCCCCGTTAACAGTGTCTTTGGTCATATATTTATTTTTTGTGTTTATATATATATATATATATATATATATATATATATATATATATATATATATATATATATATATGTAAAATGGTTTATCGACATAATGTTGAATTCTAAATGGTTGAAACTGAATTGGTTGAACACACTATTTTAGATGATCAAAATGTTGAAATAAAATTAGCCTAAACACACAATGTTGAAAGTATCAAATTTGCCCATTTCTGCACTGTAGTGTGATCTTGGAGTTGATATATTTTTTATATATATATTTAAGTAGGGGGTATGTGGGGGGTACAGCCCCTCTTCAAAATAGTAGGGTTGATCTCATTGCCTTTTTAATGAAATGATTCTAGACATTTTGATAATTCAATGTTTTGGGTTGAGATGCTATTTTTCAACCAAATGACTATTGGACATTATGAAATTCAACATTATGTCAGTAAACCATATATATATATATATATATATATATATATATATATATATATATATATATATATATATATATATATATATATATACATACATCTACATATATAAATACATTTCCCCTACTGTTGAATAACTGTGCTGGATGATATGTTTGAGAAAACATGAGGTTTGTTTACATCTGAAATGGCTTAGCAGAAAAGCACTTTTGCTATAGTGTGCAGGGTCCTGGGCTTGAGACTTGTTGATTATTTTGTTGGTGGGTAGAACAGGGGCTGTTGGAGACAGAGTGATTAAGGTACTTTAAAACAATTGTAAGTGGGTTTGCATGGAGCTAAGCAATGTTTACATGAGCTTAGCTTAGTTTACGCCCGCTTACAGCCGCTTAAACCCACTCCAATTTCAAATAAAGAAAAGAAAAAAAGGAAATAAGAAAGTGGTGAAATTGGGGCAAACTGGGGGACAAACGAGGGGAGAAATAAATAGGGATGTGCAGGACAGGTATAGGAAAGGACCATAGCTCTGGATTTGTTTGGCAGCAATAGCTGCTTTCAATGTGGGTAATTTAGAATTTGGAGCCTCTCACCCTACAGGGAGGTGTGTGATCATCATACGATATGGATGATTGGTAGGATTAGATTGTGTAATGGATACATGTCTCTGGGCAAAATGCAGATGGGATACAATTTTTTTTTGTGGGACAGATGATCCCCCTTTTTTTTTTACTTGAGAGTAGGATGTTAAGGAAGGATTATTGGTAAGTGTTGGGATTTTTGGTAGGAGAGGTTGCATTTGCAGACATACAAGACAGACAAGACAGTAGACAGGGGCGGTGTATGACACATGGGGGGTAAACACCTTGACGGGGAGGGTGTTTGGGAATCCAAGGCTCATGAGCACCCCCAATGGTAGTAGTGGCACTGATGGCCCCTCCCAATGGCAGTCACCACTACTCCTTCACAGCCCTAAAGGTGGCTGTCCTGGGGGCTGTGCTGGAGAGGCCAGCTGCCCCTCTATTTTTGACACCCTACCCTCTACCTGGCACAGGCAGTCATCCAGCTCCATGTGGAGGACACTGCACACCATGCCACAGACCTCGTCCCGGGTGACAACATCCTCAGCGCACCCACTTGCATGGGGGGGGTGAGCCCCATCCCCTGCAGCAGTTCCACCTGAGGGTGGTGCAGGACCAGCAGATGAGGGAGGTCTGGGTTGGGCCCTAGATGTGCTGGGACCTGGTACCTTGGCCAGGTGGGGTGGGAGAGGCGGATCTCATATGTGCTATGGTGTGGAAATTAACACAGATATTCCCATTTACACAAAACAGTGCAATTATAACAGTGCCATAGTAAACAGAACCCATGCATATATGGAATGGAATTCAGGGTTGCAACAGCATGCCAGTTAGTGGTATGTCAGGCAGGCAATAAAAGTATTATTCAACAGGAAATATTAGTATGCACACAGTTTAAATAATGATAAACCAAATGGAACAATGGTCCCAACAGTAGAGGTTTGTTTAGGAACATACCCATGTTGGTTTCAGTGTGATGGTTGTATCAGTTGAGTGGTGGGGGGAAGGGAACAGATTCAATTGACAACTGCTATCAAGTATATTTATCAGTACACTACTATTCACTACTCTACATTTTGACCAGACGTACACTCTACCTGGGCCATGGGGCTGCTATAGCACACCAAAAGCTATAGATATCAACAGAGCAATTGTACCCTTATTTTAGTTATACACATCAGACCTGTTTCTATACCAATTTCTTTACCTGTGGCCTTATGCAGATGAACTGTGTGCACATTACATTGCTGTTTCTACTTATATTTCAGATTCACATATTAGTTGCAGGCCCTGGAGTGTGTGCTGTGCCTTTCATATGCATCTACTATGACATTCTCTGTGTGCAGATTTCTTTGCAACTGGGGAAAATATCCATGACAGCGTGACACTTGAGGGGCTTGTCTGGGCTAGACTGCAGAGTGCGGATGTCTAGCTTGCATCTATTTGTAGAACTGGGGTCAATCAACACAGCATTTGTACACCTTTCATAGTTATACACATCATACTAGTATTTCTATTCAGATTTCTTTGCCTGTGTGCCCTGTATAGAAAATGTATGTGCTGCAGTACATTATTTTTTTCTATTCAGATTGCAGATTTCATCTGTAGAACCAGACTAAGATGTTAGTGGCGGTCCCTGGATTCGAACCATGGTGTGTGTGCAAAATTCAGCTATAGGCCTAGTCCTTATCAGACTGAGCTACTTGGGAGGTGTTGTCTGTTACTTGTGCCATTTATATCTCATGCATATTTTTGTGCACAGTACTTTTATTATGACATGTTGCATTATTTGTTTCCCATTTTCAGTGCAAATTATGCATACACAACAGACATTGGTGTCACTGTTTGTGAAACATGTGCACATAAGCTGGATTGCACATTGGACTGTTTTACAACTACATACTGCAATTTAGATTCAGTACACAGTGTAGGTTTTAAGTCTGGACCTGTTAGCCTTATACAGTTTTCTGTACATTCACAGCTATATACAGCTGAAATTGAAAGGTTAACACACTACAATGCTGACAGACAAACAAGTAAAAAACATTCTGATGGAAATATGTACTGTTGCTTTTTTCAGTTATTTGACATGCCCATTCTAACGTATGCAGAGAAGCAGTGCTAAATCAGTTCACCTCAGTTAATGCATTTTGCAGGACATACACATTTCTATTTTTCAGGTACAAGTGAGATGACATACATCAGTGTTTGGGATCACCTTTATTAGTTTTGGCATACATATCTGTGTACAACTCAGAAATCCACAATTACCATTCCTGCATGAGCTGCACAGGGGAATGCTTTTAATTTATGTGTTACAGTAGCCCTGATATGGCCCTTTCTTGGTTCACTCTGGTTCACTCAGACACACTCATGCATATTCTAATATTCCTCTCCTGCATAATGTACCTTGTTTGCTACTGATACCTGTATTACGCAGCAGCTGTTAGCCTGACACAGGCATTTATTCCTGACTTTTACAGCACAATTATATGTACAGGTGGTACTACCATTACTACAATTTTGATTTCTTACTGCTAAAAGTAGGGAGTATTCTATACTCACCATACTGCCGATGCAGCCGGGCCAGTCACTGGGCATGAGCCTCAACATCCTGGGACCTCTCTGCAGCAGCTGTATGGAGAGACATCACACATTAATCATACCTGCACAGTCACAAGTTGAACTTTTTCCATACTTAGAGATAGATAAGAATGCATACTTACAGACAGGTGGGACATCCTGCCCTCAGGCTTCCTGGATCCACAGGTCCAAGAATGCACCCCTTCTCTGCTTCAGGTCATTATGGTGGTGACGTACCTGCTCACCAGTCCGGGGTATGCCAGTGGCACTAGTGAGATCACGTGCAAGCTGGTACCAGACCTCTGCTTTGTACTGTGAGCTCTGGTACTGGCCCTGCAGCAGCCTGCCATCATGGTTTTTAACTAGGAGCCCAACCATGACCCTGGACTCCTGGATGCCCCAACATTGCGCTCGGAAGTGAACAGCTTCACCAACGCCAAACATTTTGGTCCTGCTGTGAGGAATCCCAAATGGTTATGGTTGTATTCCTGCCTGTGCCTTTTAAATAGGGCCATTTCCTCACACTTTTTCTTGATTGGCCAGTTTTAATATGTTGCACTATGCTTAGCTTTGTGCAAATCCACATAGCAATGCCACCAGCTAAGCAGAGCTGAAAGCAGGTAAGCAATGCTTATACTAGCAAAGCATTGCTTAAATCTGTTTTTTCATTACATTTATAAATTATATTTTACATTTATATTTTACATATTCCCACCTCTAGTGTACTATATGTGAGCCATATGATTGACATCTATCATTCAGATTCCTTAAAATGTTATTAAATAGTTCAGCAGAGGGGGATTCAAACTGAGCATGTTCTACATGCTATACTATGGCAGTACCACTATGTTACAGTAGCTTGATGATGTTTTCTATCACAGTAGCACTTGTCTATCATTTTTCAGGATTTCAGCCAGGCTAAGCATAGCTGCGCACCATGCAAACAAGCTGCGCACTGCTTAAACTTTGGATTTATTTGATGAAAAAAAAAACTTATATTTTTTTAATTTCTATTCCCTTCCTCTTGCCCTACTGCTTCCATGCATGTAGGGCAAGAGTGCATACATTTGGGGTGTGCACTTGAAGACTTCTGCCTTCTAGGTGTTTGTCTTTTTTTTTCATTTTCAGTGTCCGCGGACACTGAAATGTTAGCTACTTGCATTTCAGTGTCTGTGGACATTTGTCTACTATATAAAATTAGAGCCAGGCTCTAATATTATATAAAGTGACACTCATCCGTGTCAGAAAGTGCTATACGGCACTTTCTGAGTGAAGTGGGTGTGTTACATGTACAAGCACTGCTGACACATGCCCCCTGCGCTTGCTCCTGGATCGTGTCTATTTAGATTAGATAGCAGCATGCCTTCATGCATATGCAAGGTGTACTGCTATTCTAAATGGATACGAACCACTCTGT
This sequence comes from Protopterus annectens, assembly GCF_019279795.1. Classification (NCBI taxonomy): domain Eukaryota; kingdom Metazoa; phylum Chordata; order Ceratodontiformes; family Protopteridae; genus Protopterus; species Protopterus annectens. The sequence continues at coordinate 193,085,911 of NC_056726.1, forward strand.
GCAAGAATAGCCTTGTTCTTGCATGGAGCTTCATGAATCCTGGGAATTGTTTTTCTTTATTTGTCTGAGCCTGTCCTGCAATGTTGTTTTAAATATTTCCTGTGTTTTGAACTCTGATGTCACTGTGAATATATACTTAGTATTTTCTTGTTCTTTTATTATTTATCATTAAATTTATTTAAACCTTTCATTGTGGCTCATCTTTATACAGATATTTAAGTTTTGAAAGTACTTGCATATTTATTTGGTGACATTGTGTGGGCCACTCCTAATAGCCTTGTTCTTGGTCAAACTACCATTTGTATTATTATTAATTTCACTCAGTATATTGGACACCCTTTGTTAAGAGCCTTAAAGTAGCTGGCAACGGGTTCTGGTGGCAGTGGTAATTACCTTACTGTCCTAGCAAAAGCAGGGATAGCTAGTAAACATGTGCCAGCCTTTCCCAGGTGTGTGTGTGTGTGTGTGTGTGTGTGTGTGTGTGTGTGTGTGTGTGTGTGTGTGTGTTTGTGTGTGTGTGTGCAAATTAAATCTCAAAGGGTGTGTGTGGTTTGTTGCTCTGACTATAGTGCATAGGGTCCTGGGTTCAAAACGTGCCAGTGAAATGCATGGTGGTAACACAACATTTTGGGTGGTGAAAGCCAGGGTACCTTTTTGGCTAGGCTTATATAGGCCCTAGGGCTAATAGCCTAGTACCTACCTATGAACCTATATTCACCCCAGGGATCACTTCTGTGACTCTGCTCGACAGGGGCACAGAAAAATAATTTAAATGGGTGGTGAAAGCCAGGGTACCTTTTTGGCTAGGCTTATATAGGCCCTAGGGCTAATAGCCTAGTACCTACCTATGAAGCTATGAACCTATTTGGGCAGGGACATGAAGCACTGGTTGGACAGAGAGTGTTGGAGGACTTGGCTTGGAACCCTGGCAGTGGGAGGTCTTATTAGGGGATCTGGAGAAAGAGAGAGAAACCAGCTCCCAACTGACTGTGGTCTCTGTGTGTTCTTAAGGGAAATTGCACTTGTAGAGAGCTGCATCTGGAAATATTGTGTGTGTATCTGTTATCCTCCCAGTGAACGTCCCCCCACAGGTGCCAGTGGTGAGGATTGAGGCTGCTTGATTACTAGCCCAGAGGTGGGATATCCACATCGCATATTGGTTGGCAGTGGTGGCGTGTCACACCAGATATACTCAAGTAGACAGCACACAGAAAAAACACAACATTCCAAGTCAGATCTTGAATTAGCAGTACAAATATATTTCAGAATACATGATCATGAACATTAAGTATTATACATACTAATGTAGTAGTAATCTATATGGTAGCACATTAATAAAAATCCAGCTTGGCAACTTGATGCTGAAAATCTTATTACTGGACAAGAAAATTGTAAACTGTAAAGTGGGCATATACATTTAAGCTCATACCTTTCAGCATGTAAGAAAACAGCCATGCAATCACTCATGGGTGCTAATCAATGAATGTTTTATATAATTCTGTTTTATCCACCAGTCTGCCAATATAGCTATTTTTTATACATATATTTTTGTGTATGTCTGTGTGTATGCGCTTGTGTGTATTTATGTACACACACACACACACACACACACACACACACACACACACACACACACACACACACACACACATATATTTTAGTTTGTATTATTTTTCATGTTCATTTTAGTAATAGTAGTGACTACTTAAATTATCTGTCAAATAGTGGCTACTTTTTTCCTTTTTCTTTTGAATGAACTATCTAATTTCTGGATTTCTACATATTCAGAGTTAAGTTTTAATGCTTTTTATAGTGTTTAGTAATTTTTGTTTAATTTTAATGTAGTGAGGAATATATTCATAAATGTGGTTTTGTAGTTAAGTTGCATTTTAAATTTAGATTTTTAGTTATGGAATCAGTTTGCAACGAATGCCATTTTCCGACTGGGCAGTGGTCATTTGTGTGTAATTTCAGTTTTTCATCTTTAGCTTTTTCCCCACAGTAATGTGAAACTTCTTTTCTATGAGTCAAGTGAACAGTGTTGTTTTGGATGTGTTTATTTGTATTTCAGCGTTTACAGCACATATTATCACACACACACACACACACACACACACACACACACACACACACACACACATACACACACACACACACAAAACCTCTGAGATCTCTCCACTTGTTTGATATGCTTAGCATGGTACATTCCAAAGGGAGAATTGTTCTCAATGATGGGTCTAACCTGTAAATGTTTCATCTCCCAGGCCCCTACTTGTAAATGTTTCATCTCCCAAGTCTCTGTTTATACCTCTCAAGGGTATCAGAACTTGTCAGAGATTTGGGATGCATGACTAGGCTTAAAAAGGCCCTTGTGGTCATTAGCCTAGTAAACACCTATGAGTGCAAGTAGATATGGGCTTCTTTTTATCTAGAGGAGAGACATTTTACTATGAGTTGTGTAATATAAAAGGCTTTCCTAATCACTGTTATGACATGATAGTCAAATATGAGGGAGCTATCCACCCAAGTTCCCAGACCTCGCACTACCTTTTCATTTTTACATGTTGTGTTATTGATACTATAAGCTGCAGCTAGGGGTTGCTTACTGAATGCTAGCATGCAATAATTGTTATTGCTGAGTTTGAGTCCATTTTTGCACACAAGCTATTAACAAATGTAAACTCATTTTGGAGTGCCTGTATGTCAGAGGGGGACTTGATGATGACGCCCAGCTTACACTCATCTATGAACTTTGTTAACAAGAGATTCTTGTTTGATATATGGAGAACTGAGAAGTAGATGCTGAACAGCAGAAGTCCCAGTGCTGATCCCTGAGGATCTCCACTGGTCACATTCATGCTTTCCAAGGATGCAACCCCTACACTTACTGTGTGTGTGTCCTGTCCCTAAGTTAGCTGGCCATCCATTTAACCACATACAGGTCAGATTGGAGCACCCTCAGTTTGTTTATTATATTTGCATGTGGTATGGTATCGAATGTGTTGGTCAGGTCAATGTACTCTGTATGAACAGCTTACAGTCTACAGCACTTAGCAGCATTCTTAAAGAACGTCGCTGGATCCTTCAGACAAGATCTATTCTTTACAAAGTCCAACTGCTGGGGCTGAGTGTAATAAGATTTTAGATATCATAGTTAATTAGGTCAGTTATGATGCAGTCCATGGCTTTGCATATATGACTCATTAGACTGACAGGGCTGCAATTCCTGGGGTCCATGATGGGGCCACCTTTGTGGTGTGGCATCACAACAGCTGCATGCCATCAGAAGTGTAGCTGGTTCAACCAGCACCCTGGCTGGCACTATGAAAAAACAAAACAAGCAAATAATCAAACAAACAAAATAAAAAATGGACCTTCTTTCTACTGGCAGACATACATACCAAGTAGGTGCCCACATGCATGACACCCCAATCCTGTTCCAGCCATTCAGGTCCTGTTTCTGTGACCTAATACAGTTTCTACCCTGGCTGTTCACAGCACTTCAGCACTCAGGTTTTAGTTAAAAACAAACAATTTTTTTTTACTTTTAAACTGTAGCAAACAGGTTTGACTGCAAATGTTAATACCAGTTGTAAAAGCCAGTATTGCGCTGAACAGATCAGGACCAGCTGATCATGATCCCCCAACACTTTGTACCCAGGACTGTTCCATCTCTTGCCCAGCCCTAGGTGCACTACTATGTGCCATACCTGTGAGGACAAAACCAGTTGCTAGGTTCAGGCTAAACAACAGCTCTGCTAATGCTTGTTTAGAGCTATTAATTGGGCAGCTAGGCATTTTGTCTGGTCCCATGGATGAGGTATTCTTTGTTTTGGAGAGTAGGCCAAATGGATGAAGTGTTCTTCATTTTGGAAGGTACTTTCAGTACATGTTCTTTCTTGATGGTTGGAAGCTTGATTCCAACTGGCATAAGAGAGCTTGGAATAGATGCCCGTGTGGTGAAGCTGTTACTTAATTTATTTGTTAGTATTTTGACAATATCCACTGCATTAGAGTAGGTAGTACCATTATGAATAAGTTCCGAGCAATGTTGAGTGTTATTTTTTATTTTCCTGGCATAACTAAAGAAGGAAAATTTGTAGTTGTCTTTGGCTTCTGCAGTTAGTCTGAGTTCATGAGATGCCTTAATTTTTCTGATGCATTTTTAGCTTCCTATCTAGCTGTTTGATGTTCTCCTTAATTTGGGGATCTTTTGCTCTGCTATGCAGGTTGATCAGTACCTTCCTTTTATTATATAGTTTGTAAATGCTTGTGGTCCACAACACTAGTTTGCTTTTAAACTTTCCTATTTGCTTGGCTTTAGTTGGGACTGCTAAGTTAATACATCTGGTTAGGTGTGAGTAGAAGTTGCCTGCAATACTCTTTGCTGTATCAACACTTTGGGTAATACTGTTGCACCAGAACTTGGAGACTTCATCATAGAATTGTAGATGTGCATGCTTGAAGTCCTTGGGTTCTGTGATATTTGTTTCTGACAAGTTGGAGATGTTCATGATGTAGTTGATTTGTCTGAGGTCTGACTTGAACAGTGAGGTGGATAGCTTGGGGATGGTATATACAGATGCTGTTTGTTATGACTAGATCAAGTATATTCTGTCCTTTAGTTGGTTCCTTAACAATATGGTCCAGGGCAGTTTTATTTATATAAACTAAGAATTTTTGAGTATATAGGTCCCAGTTTATCACTGGGTAGTTAAAATTACCTAGGATAAAAGCATTCCTACTTACAAGGAGTTCATCTAGAATATTTGGGAATGTTATATGATTTTTCTGGACATATACAGAGAGTCCTGTAGCACTTTATGATCCTATAATTTATCATATTAAGTGTGATTCAAAGCTCTGTAAGCTCTACTTGTGTGTCTCTAGGTATCCATCTCAAGATAATATGGTTTCTAACAAATATGGATACACCAACACAGTTTCCATCAGGTCTGAATGAGTAGTAAACACAAACCAGAGATACTGAATGAGTGTTCTCAGGCTCCTAAACTGGGTTTCTGTAATGACACATACATGGATGTGCTCCAAATGTAGGAGGGCCTCAAGGTGTGGCAGTTTGTTGTTTAGACTTTTATCATTAAGTAAAGTCACCTTGCTATGGTGCAGTGATTGGTTTGTTTCGGAAGTTAAGATGGAAGGTCCATTGACTGACCCTGCCTAAAGAGGCATTACCAGTATGCTGAAGCCTTGGAATGAGAGGAAAAAAACATCACTGGCAAAGCAAGCATGGTTGTCAAGCATTCCATCTCATCTCATGCTGACACATACTGGATCCCCCTGGAATGTTATCAGGTGCTTGACCAATTATTAAAGCCAATCCCATATATTTTTATACTTTGGCATCATTCTTGGTGATAGAAGCATTCTACTCAATATCGGGGTCTTTCTTCCAGTTGTGACATGTATGTAGAGTTTTGGCATGTCTCTCTGCATAACCCTCAAGGTTTTGCATGTCAAGTTATTTACTCCATCATGGGCTACCATGATAACGTTGTCATATTTCCCTGGTTTAAAGGTCCTCAGAGTCCTTCCATAACTGATAATTTTGGCTCCTGCTTTTATCTGTCTTCATTTGTGTGGATCTGTGTGCCTAACTATGGATTCACAAATCATTAATGCATTGCTATTTTTGCTTGTAGATTTCTTTGGTATAATGGGTTTAAAATATACTGTTTCCTGCCGACTTCCAGCACTGTCATTCCTAATACAAACTGCAGTGTTTGGTTTATTCAAGGTCTTGCTCATCCTAGGTTGTTGATATTTGGGCAAGGATTTTTTTAATTGCCTCAGCATGTGATAATTTAGTACAAATATGTTTAGAGTACAGTGTTGGTGAGTGATGCTCACAGAATGTGATTGTTTGTGAGAGTATGGCTTTGACTTTGGCTAGGTACTTGCATCTTTCACTAACAGATAGTAATACGTTTGGTAAAAGATCACTATCTGTAAGCATCAGGCAATTCTTACACTGCCTGAATATAGCATTTGTTATGATGTGGGCAAAAGAAGGCCAACTTTCCATTTTGGACCAAGGATGCAAGGGATGTTAAGAAAGAATAAGAGAATATAATAATGTTTCAGTGTTTCCTAGCTTGGAATATAAATTCAGGGAAATAATAAGCCTAAATTAGATTACGTTTGAGCACTAAGATAACAGTATGCAGTAATTATTCTAGTCTAGACTGGCTATAAGGTCAGTCTGGCAAATATTAAGGGAGAATATCAAAGATTATACATTTTGGCTCCTAGTTTAATGTATTGATTTGATGTAAATAATAAATGTAGGCAAAGTTAAGTTCAAGCAATGAAAAAAGTGTCCATTAAATATATTGGTCTAGAGTGGTTATAAGATCAGCTTAGAAGTACCTTTGCTTTACTGTGTAATTAATATAGCTCTAACTAGGAAGTGGGATTAACTGTGGTTCCTGAGACAGAATCTGAAACATGAAGTGCCTGCATCTGTCATATACAGTTTTATATGGCACTTCATGGAGTACTGCCCTGCAGAGTAAAACTGAGGAGATCAAACCAATAAAAAGGCAACTAGAACTCCAGCTAATAATGCCATCCCTTCAGAAACAGCAACAAATTATTCTCTGTCACAGAATAACCAATACTGCTCTCAGCAGGTTTACACCCTGACCAGAAAACCAATTGCAACTGAGGTTAAATGTAGAATGAAATGGAAAAGTGAAAAAAAGAAGTGGAAAAGCACAGAGAGAATACTTTGTTTAACAACACAAAGATGCTATCTAATGAATAATACAGGGATAACACTTAATGTAAGAAAACAGAGGTGGTATCTATCACAATAAAAGTCAGGTGACTGTAAAAATGCACAATTTAAGCAACTTTAGTTAAACAGATTGAAAACTCCAGATTAATGTCAAGAGTGGGGAAAAACATTGAAGAACACACCCCAGAATTTAATAAAATCCATGAAGGCACAGTGTAGAGCCTACATGGAATGTTACCCTGTCCATGTAGATGGTTCCCCCTCAGCAGGGCGCCATACATATTAATCACGGTGCATTGCCAAGGGAGAGCCATGGAACACAGTTATTGAATTAGTGTAGGGAGTGTAGTGCCAAGTGTGTCTGCAGATGAGTAAGACACTCCCTGCACTGTCCAATTATGTTATGTCAATGTTTATTTTATTGTTTTAAGTGTTTTTTCTTCCTTTTTTTTTGAAAGCATGTTTGCATGGTGTGGCACAGAGCACAGCAATGCTAAGTGGTGCCGAGACACCTCCCAGACATTTAAAAACAGAAAACAGATGCAATTAATTATTTATTTAAATGTCATGTTTAAGCATAGCTGAGGGGGTTTGCATGGCATGGTGTGGTTCTTAGCAATGCTTATAGGTAGCTCAGAGGTATATGTAAAGGTGTAGCAGACTTCCACCTGCACTCATAGCTAAATGGATACAGGTATGGCCACATGAGCAGTAGGTGCAGGGTTTGAGTACATGGAAGGGAGAATAAGCATTTATTTTTGAAATACAAATTATAACAATAATTTTTAAATGCTGTCTCACTGTGCTCTGCTAAGACCTACTAAGACCTGATAAGCAATGTATAAACACAATAATGGCTGAAAATGTTTATGCACTGCTCAGTTCTGCTTGGTTGGTTTGTGCACTGCTAAGCATATGGGTCCTCAAATTTAAGCACTCCTCAGCTCAGCTGTGCTGGTTTACGTGCTGCTAACTAACATTCTGCATTTTTAAATGTTGCCCAATGGCATGTAAGGGAGGTAAAACATGCTATATTAAGCCCAATAGGCAGGAATACAGCATAATCTATTGGAGTTCTGTCTCTGAAGGATACTATGGCAGGCGTTGGTGAGGGTTCACGCTTTCAGGTGCAGCATTGGGTCATTCTGGAGTCCTGGGTCATGTTTGGACTCCAAGTAAAAATACATGAAGACCGGCTTCTGCAGGGAGGTTACCAGAGCTCAGAGTGCAAGGAGGAGGCCTGCAACCAGCTGGCAGGGGACCTCACCAGTGCAACTGGTATCCCGCACACAGGTGAGCAGTGTTGTCACCACCATGATGACCTGAAGAGACAAAAGAGGGATCTCTTGGACATCTGTTCCAAGAATTCTGGGCAAGGGATGTCCCACAAATATATAAGTACTTTTACCTCTGTTTTAGCAATATGTAACCTAAATGTCTGCTAAACTAGTATGCATAATTGTGTGCTTCTCTCCCAATAGCTGCAGAGGAAAGGACTCGCAACATCGAGACGAATGCTGGGTGCTTGACCAGATTGCACCATGAGTGTGAAGAGTATGGATGTATTATGCTGACTGTAGTGAAATAAGCAAGAAAGAGTAATGCATTAACTGCAATAAAGTATGTACAGTAAAGTCTGTATTGCAATAAATGTGGATGTAATGCAATAAATGAATAATGTCAACTGTAGTGCAATACAAACATGAAACAATACCATTACCTGCATTAAAGTATATTCAATAAAGACTGTAGTGCAATAACTATCGAAGTAGAGCTGTATTGCAAGACCTGAATAATGACAACTGTTGTCCAATAAAAACTTGAAACAGTACCAGAAACTGCACTAAAGTATATACAATAAAGTCTGTAGTGCAATAAGTGTGGAATTAGAGATGTTTTTCATGAAATTAATAATTCAGCTGTTCTGCAATAACACATGAACCAATACCAATAACACCAAGGTAAATTTTGTACATCAGGATTGTCTTGATTTAACCATTTTAGTACAACTGTATGCATTCAGGCTGGTTAAGGTGCTGCAGTCAAGTATAACACTGCAGTAGCTGTAGAATGCAAATATAATGGCTACCAAATGTCTTATTTAACACATACAGTACCATTCAAGGCTGTTTGTAGGCCAATATTGTTCACATAATGATCTGTCATCCACAAACAGCAGGTAAGCAAGATATACAGGTGAGGTAACCCACTCCATGATCTGATATTGTTTGTTGACTTCACAGATATTTCACACCAATAACAATGTATTGTATACACTTGCATTCGTTATACTAATGTATAGATTACCTACTATCTCTATCATGCTTGTATTTCATGCATGTGTGTTCTACTGTCACTGCAGTCTAGTATGCAACTGTAGTACTACTACCAGGTCATATATTGGTTCCAGGTGAACTCTAGGCAAATATTAGTCAGTCAGTAGTCAGCAGTAGCACAGTTTGTTAAATGTTCTGTCTGTAGTACATTTTGCCACACACAGACCAGGGTTCGAATCCACTGCTGTGTAGCACTAAATATTACTGTATCAGTCACGTAATGTTTATAGATTCTCTCTCCACAGGAGCTACAGGTAAATTGGCAAGGCAGCCCATATTATGAGTAAATAATTGCAGGTTTAGATGTCACAGACTATTAAAATCATTAGCAAGAATGTGAAAGTACAGCATAACATAAAGGAAATAAATATAATAAAATAAAATGAAATAAATAAAATGTGTAATCTTGTTATGGCTGTATGCCTAGAGTGTCTGTTCAAAGTTGCTGCAGCCAATTCATGTATTTCATGCAGATGTCCTCTGCAGTCACAGCAATTGGGTTCTAGCCCCATGTCTGCCAAGCAAGACATAATAGTTGTTTAGCTTCTGTACTGTACACATACATATCTCTCAAATGTCATGCTGTCATGTAATGTAATTATTAGTGTATAATCCATCTGTCACAGAATTACCATAGGAATGATTACCTAAATAGCAAAGTATCACTACATCAGCCCACAGTACATCTTGGTAGTTATATAAGTCCACCTGATGTGCAAGTGTTCTGTGTAGTTGTGTGCCCAGAGTTGTTACTGCTTGGCCCATACTGTCCTATGTAAATATCTTGAGAGGTATGTACATGCTTCAGCAGCTCTAGGGGACAGGTACACATAAAGAAAAGACAGACCTGTAGAGTAGATAGTAGTAGTCTTGTCAAGTAAATAGTCTGTAATGGTACTAATGGATTGTTTTTCTCACTAATCCCACCCCTTATCTTCAATTATTTATTATTGTTATCCATTGATTATGGTTTACTATTCACATATGTTGTTAATTTAATTGTATTTTGAGGCATGTTGATTATTATTGTTATGTATTATAATGGTTGCATATTAACATTTCTTGTTGAATTACTTATTTTGTTGGCCTTATGCTTTAACTGTTACTGGCATGCTGTTAACATACAGACTGTTCTCTTATTTATTGTTGTGTGCCACATAATAAGCATTGATATGTTATTGGGTTATTTCCACTCTTCTGGCATGCTGTTATTTCTAACTATGTTTTGTTCTTAACTAACCTATACTTATTGCTATACCTCCATCACCACAGCACATCAGTGTAGGCAGGCTCCCAGTGATCCTCCTGCCTTGCCTCAACTGACCATGGCACTGGGTCCTAGCATGTCTGGGACCCAGGCCAGTGGTGCCCCTTCTGCTGTCCCTGCACCACCTGCAGCATTGGGTGGAACTGCCTCAGGGGATGGGGCCCAGCCTCCCTCTGGGAGTGGTGATGGAGGGGCTGCAATTACCCAACAGGAACTGCTGGCCATGGTGCACAGGATCGCTCATTGGACCTATGAATGTTGCCTGCACCAGATTGAGGGCAGACTGGCCAACCTGCTTGGGCAGGCTGGCCCTAGTGCCCAGCCCCCAGCACAGTCACATTTTGGGCAGTGAAGAAGCAGTAAGTGAAAGAATGAATAAAAAACAACTAAAATTCTATTTAATAATATCCACCATCAAGAAACAGCAACAAGTTATTCTCCACCACAACCTACTGCACTCAGCAAGTTTACACACTGCCAAGAAGACAAACTGAAACTGCAATGGAATATAAAATTAAATGTAAATGTAGGAAAAAAGTGTGTGTGTGTGTGTGTGTGTGTGTGTGTGTGTGTGTGTGTGTGTGTGTGTGTGTGTGTGTTCGCGTGTGCTGATGCTACAGTGCAACATAACGGGGGCATAGCACTCCTGAGTGTTCTGTCCTTGGATGAAACATTAAACCATCTGCCCAAGTGGGTCTGTGTCATATAATCGAACATTCAACTCCATGAACCACAAGTCATTGAGCTGAAAACAGCGAATGTGAATTTCAGCAAGTTTCTGAAACAGAGAATGGCATTAGTTGGTCACTATCAGGAAATTTGCTCTTTTCTCCAATGTAGTGCAATCTCGGAGTTGGTATATATAGTTGGGTGTGTGGAAGGCACAGCCCCCAACCTGGGTGGGTTTGAAATACTGCAGTTTGATGGTCACAATGTTGGCCAACTTATGTCATTCCCTATTTTAAAAATTCACTGAAGTTTACAGTCACTGTTTTTGGCTCAATGACTGGAACTTCACAGAGTTGAATGTTCAGTTATATGACATAGACCCGCCTGAGTTGGTGGCATCTCAGTTAGATGTCAAATATCCCATGGCACATATTGAAAACAGTAGTGATTGCTTTATTTAATTATTTTATTACATCTCTAGTATTCACACCATATTAATATTGTGATGTCCAGATAATATCCCACTGAACTGCCACCAAATAATGTGATGTCTCCCACTATCCTGGGTCAATAACTAAGGAGCTTCAGTCCTCACTACTGATTCCAGTATAAGACTATCACTTAAACAGGAGTAATATTCTACAATTTACCCCTAAGACCACAACAGGAACATACTCTATAGCTAAGACTGGCCTGTATTCTTATGTACACTCCAAATATAACTCATTATTACCACTTCAGAGGAATGTGTCCCATTTTAAGACTTCTGATACACTCATACTTAAATAAATTAAATCTCACATATCCAAAACTTCAGGCAAAGCCTGACACAGATTTCCAACTGTGTCCCTTCCCCAAAATAATATGGTAATGTTGCCACCAATCAGAGTGTCTTGATGTACTTCTAAGGGGGTACAAATTAAGAAAACTAAATTTTAAAACAAATAGTAGCAAATGACCTAAGCCGCCAGGCTTTGAGAGAATTATCAAAGCAAGTATAAGCACTCTCAAATCACTAAAGAAAAACACTGATTGACCTGCCACAACGTAAGTTAATACAAATATTTAATATTGAGAAAAATGATTTAAAATGTAAAACAGTAATTTCCAATAAACAAAAAGAGCTCAATCAAAAGGAAAATGAAATCAATACTGAAGGAAAGAAATCCAACATTTAGAAAAGCTCTAACTGATCTAACTGATTAGTTATAATTTTCCTATCTGACTAAAGAACACCATCCCTGATCTAAACTAAATTACTACAACAGAGTAAAGGCAGGCTTACCGTTCTTAGTGAGTCCTTTTGGATATCCAATGCACAGTACATCTGTCACTGGCTGTTAACGTACAACAACTGACAACTGTAACTGACATAGGACTATCTTCAGCAGGCTCTTTTATAGACTAGCCTAACTGTCACAGCTATTCTAGTTCTAATTTTCATTTCATATTTTGAAAATCAATCAGCAGCTGTGCTCTAAACGTTCCTTCCTGTCTTTCAGCTTCTGACAGTAACACGTAGCAACTGTCAACATTACGATGACATCATCTGCAGATCAGCTGAATCTCAGACAGTTTGCCTTTAGAATCTTTCTTCATAAACATGCACACTTAGAAATGTAAAAGGACACTCCCCAGGATTCAGGAAGCAGCCATCCAGGAATAAGTTATTCCTGCATTGCAGGGACCATTCCTGTGAAGCACGGCAGCGTGCTATGCAAATTTATGAAGGTGCGCTGCCGTGCTGTAAAACGTACTTGGTTTTATGTGTGAGTGCAGGGGGTGTGTCTGAAGCTCTCAAAATACACACGGCCCCTGCACTCCAGAATTGCCATTCGGCAATTTGAAAAGAGCAAGAATGTTTGTAATACCCCCAACCCATCAGGGTAAGAAATCTGGACAAAGCCATAAGGGACAATCGTCCCACAAAGCAGAAAGTTGATAGAATAACAGGTTTAGCATTAGCAGGGATACTCAGAAGGGTACAAATAAAAAAAAACACAACAAATATTTTTTTTAAATAACTGCAATAAAGTTTAAGCGTAGCTGCGTGGGTGTGCCTGTTGCTTAGCTAAGCTTTGTCCAGCTTAAACAGCACCAAAAGTTAAATAGCAAGGGACATCCAACTTAAGCAGTGCTGCAATAATGTAGTGGTTAGAGTATACACTTTACAAGCAGCCATTCCTGGTTCGATCCTCACTGTGACGTGTTTGTATTTTACATGTGAAAGCAGTACATAAACTTTTTTTATAATTAGCTACGAAATAACATATATTTGTCAACCTGAGTACTGTAGTAGGTCCAGATGTGAGGTGTCAGTGTAATAAAGTTGTGAAACCCCCATATAAACACAATTGCCCCATACAGTATAGTCACGCAGGAATAAATGTAATGAAAGCACATAAGGGGATGTCAGGGACAGTAAACAGATTTATAATATGTAATGAATGATGAATGAATCCCATACAGCAGATAGTCTATAAAATAAAAAAGCAATGCTAAGCATTGCAGAGCTCTGCTTACCAGGTGTAAGCATTGTGTAAATATGACTGCTAAGGACTAAGTAGCCCAGTTAAGTGGATTTGCCTATTGGTAACAATGCTGAACCTGCCCCTTTAAGCACTGCTAACCTTTGCTAAGCAGGTTTGCCCTTAGCTTAGCTCAGCATATTCAAAACCATCCAATCACTGCAAAGGGTGGGAAATCGGCCATATTTAAACCCTGCAGGCAGGAATATAGCTCATAACTGGTTGCAGCTTCCCACTGTAGGCAGTATGGCAGGAGTTGGAGAGGGCATGTGCTTTCAGGCACAGCACTGGGGCATACAGGAGTTCAAGGTCATGGTAGGATTCCTGGTAAGGAACCATGACAAGAGACTGCTGCAGGGCCAGTACCAGGGCTCCCAATACAAAGCAGAAGCCTGGAACTGTCTCACCCATGATTTCACCAGTGCCACTGGTATCCCTCAGACTGGTGAGCAGGTCCGGCACCACTATGTCAACTTGAAGCGAAGAAAGAGAGGTCTTGGACCAGTGGGTCCAAGAAGCAAGGCAGAGGGGTGATGTCCCAGCACTGTTTAAGTATTCATATCAAGAACTGTTTACTAAAGTCCACCCTGTGTATGTGTTGGATATGTATGCCTAAATATTTCTTTATTGCCTTTACAGCTGCAGCTGAGCAGGCTGTGAATCAAGAAGCCTATGCTAGCAAGTTGCAAAGGCTGCATTGCAAGGCTGGTGAGTAACAATCCTGCTTTTAGTAGTCATAGCAAATAAATATAAAGTATTAGAAAGTTACCTGGCAGTATAAAAAGGTGTGTATGGGTTGTACTGGATAAACCAGACAATATGACAGTAATAGTCCCATATAGGTCATATTTCAATAAAACTGTAACTGCCTGCCAATAAAGTTCTAAATCCTGGACTGGCTGTGTTTACTTTGGTATTGCATGGCATTTAGTGTTGCAGTGACTGAATAGTAATGTTGTGTTAACCACTGTTACTCACACTGTGCTACATAAAAATATGTCTAGTAATGTCTGTATAAGACTGTTGTAAGTACAAGGTATGATTGTACAAACACGAGAGACTTAGACATAAAACTCTGAAGGAGCAGACAGCAGTTTCTAAATAGCTCACTGTGATGACACCCAAATTGTATTTTTAGCACACAGCCATGGTTCGAATCCTGGGAGTGTTAGTAGTACGCTGTATGCATAATAATACCTCTCAACTGTACAGATGTTTGCACAATGCAGGTGTCAACAAAAACTCACACACACATTTTCACAGTTGCCAGGATCAGGATTAGAACTCCTGCCTAACTAGTTTGCTACACTATGGTATTATACAGTTATCATGAGCACCACAGCATTTATATATCAGATAGCTGTCCAAAGGCATCTTTGAAGGTGACTGACATCAGCTGCAATGCTAAAGGAGGGGTGAGGGAAAGGCAGTAAGTGTGAATGACCACAAAAGCAATTGTCAACACAGACTCACACACATTTTCACAGTTGCAAGGACCAGGATTAAAACTCCTACCTAACTAGTTTGCTACACTACGGTTTTATGCAGTTATTGTGAGCATCATGGCAGTTATATACTAGAGAGCTCTCCAAAGGCATCTTTGAAGATGACTGACATCAGCTGCAGTGCTAACGGAGGGGTGAGGGAAGGGCAGTAAGTGTGAATGACCACTAAAGCAGGTGTCAACAAAGACTCACACACACATTTTCACAGTTGCCAGGACCAGGATTAGAACTCCTACCTAACTAGTTTACTAGACTATGGTATTATGCAGTTATCACAAGTACCACATCAGTTATATGTTAGAGAACTGTCCAAAGGCATCTTTGAAGATGACTGACATCAGCTGCAGTGCTAAAGCAGGGGTGAGGGAAGGGCAGTAAGTGTGAATGACCACAAAAGCAAGTGTCAACGAAGACTCACACACATGTTCACAGTTGCCAGGACCTGGATTAAAACTCCTACATAAATAGTTTGCTACACTACGGTATTATGCAGTTATTGTGAGCACCACGGCAGTTATATGTTAGAGAGCTTTCCAAAGGCATCTTTGAAGGTGACCGACATCAGCTGCATTGCTAAAGGAGGGGTGAGGGAAGGGCACTACGTGTGAATGACCACAAAAGCAGATGTCAACAAAGACTCACACACACATTTTCACAGTTGCCGGGACCAGGATTAAAATTTATACCTAACTAGTTTGCCACACTATGGTATTACGCAGTTATTGCAAGCACCACTGAGCTTATAGGACTGATATTTGCCCAAAAGGTTATTTCAAGGTGATTGACACCAGTAGGAGTGGTAACATGGGCTGAGGGAAGTGAAGTGTGTGGGAATGGGCCATCAATCAATCCTCTGGAAACACACACACTCAGTCACACAGAACTTTACATTTGACATAACCGAGTATACAAATGCTACACGAATACTGGTTCATACTATTGTGTTACACACTTAGAAGCACCACAGACACTATAGGGCTGAGGGCTAGCAAAGGGAATGTCTAAAGTGATTGACATGTACACATTATGCAAATATCGGCCAATTGGATGTGTAGTGGGTGGGACAGGCCTTGTAATAGACTTTTATCTATCACTGTCTGTCTCTCTCTTCCCCACATCTCTGTGTGTGTATGTTTGACATATTATAGTGTGTTGGCCTTGGATATGTGTGAGCATTCCTATACAATGTGTGTGAAGCATAAATGGTGTACAATTTGTTGTGTGTGTGCACAGGCATCTGCAAATGACAGATATGTATAGTCCACTGTGTTGTCAGACATGGGCTTCATTTCTGTAAGTGTAGGAGCATGCCTAGTATGACCTTTTGTATTGATTGTGTGAATCCATTCCAGGTAGGGTTGTACTCCAGTCCAGGGTTTAGTGTTCTCAACCTACAGATAGCAACCTGTTTCTGTAGGATATCTGTAGATAGGTTGACAATATGGAGTCACAATGGGCGACAGATATGGGGATACTGTAACTATTGCTGTCTGTGCTGCTTGTGTTACATGATTGGTGTTAGCAGAGATATTCAGACATATGTGCTGTTTTACACTGTGATGTATTATGTCATCGACTACTGACAGATATAATTATTTGCTCACAGTTATTTACTGGGATATACAAGATGAATGAAGCTGATTCCAGTATTATGGTCCGCAGCCTATACATTCATGCACACTCTTGCCATTGTGGAGGGGTAGCTACAGACACTTGCTGATGGGTCTGCGTAAGTTCATAGGTTCATAGGTTCATAGGTTCATACTAGGCTATCTGCCCTAGGGCAGTTATAAGCCTAGCCAGAGTGTGTTTGGCTTTTGCCACCCATTTTAAATTAATTTTGCTATGCCCTTTTTCGAGGTTAGTATACTGTGCCTCTGTCTAACAGTGACACAGAAGTGATACCTGGGGTAAACCTATGATCCCCCATCCACTCATCAAGATTCCTCTTGAAGAGAGTCAATGAGGGACTCTGCCTAACCTGGACTGGGATTTTATTCCAGAGTGAAGGGAGCCTCCTGGTTATGAATCCGTCCCTCCAGCATGTCCTATTTATTTCAGTGCTGAGGTTCAAGTCTCTCTAGTGCGTAGCTCGATGGGATTTGGATTTTTTGAGGTGCAGCATGTCCATTAATTCCGGGTGGGACATGGCTTTATACGTTAGGCACAGATCGCCTCTGAGCAGGCGGTATGCCACTGAGTAGAGCTGGAGTTTCTTTAACTGGGCAGCATATGGCATCTGTTTGAGCCCTTTGATCCTCTTGGTGAGGTACTTTTTGGGTCTTTCCAGTTGCTGCAGGTGTCTGGTAAGGTACATCCCAAAAGGGGCATTGTACTCAATATCAGCAACATTCTGAAAACTACCAATAAAAAAATAGGCTCTCTCTATAGGATCAAATCCTTCCTTACTCCTGCAACTAGAATTACCATTGCCCACACTCACCTTATGTCCACCCTTCTTTATGCTTCACCCATATTTACCAATCTGTCAAAAAATAACCTTAAAAAACTAGAAAACTCATTTAATAACATAGCCCGATTTGCCACAGGCAGCCATTACAGAACTCATCACTGTATTAATCTTAAGCTCCTTGGATGGCTTGAACTTCAACAGCATCTGAAATATAATCAACTTACCATCATCCACAAAATTCTGTATCAACCTGAAAAAACACCCATCCTAACAAATCTAATCCGCCCCTATGTAAACCTTAAATCCCTAAGATCATCACAAAAATCTCTTATACACATCAACAAATCAAACAATAGAGAAGGAGACTCTCTATTTTCTGTTTCCATTGGAAAAACATGGAATCAACTTCCATCTGAACTGACCACAATTCCCTCAATTACTCTATTTAAAAATAGGGGCTTAAACTCCACCTAAAAACACACTGGATGTGCCCCTGTTCTAAACCAGACTGACCAACCTATCTACTGTTGACTTACTCATCTACAATTCTCATCTCTGAACCCACTCTTTCACTAACTTATCTTATCCATATTTCTTTATTTCTATTTTTTTTCTAGATACTACCATGCTTCCTCTCCTCACACTCCTTACTAGTACTGCATTTTTTTTCTTTAAAGTGACTCATATCACTACTACACACATTACCTAACAACCCCTCCATATATTTTCATTATCTTCCTTTATTATCTATATCAACACTTTTACTAACTTCTTTCTTTCAACTAATACTCTTTAGCAACACATAAATGTACCTTCTTATTAACTATTCTAAGCCTATTAAAATTATACGTTACCTTCATTATGTACTCATAAGTGACAGACTCCCTGTTAGTAAATGTTTAAAATGTATAAATATGTTTTTTTTTCTTTTTTGTTGTTTATGTTAACATTGTTTAAACTGTGTGGAGCTTTTCTCCCCGGGCCTCTACTGAAAATGGACATATATCCAGCTAGACTAGCCCGGTCAACAAATGTAAAATAAAATAAATAAATAAATAAATAAATTCATGATTAGGTGGGCTATATAAAATGTTTTTCTAACCACTTTGGCCACATGGTTGTCAAATGAGAGATTGCTATCAACTTGGGTTCCCAGGTCCCTAATTACTTCTTCTATACTTAATGGATTACCACTTATGTGGTAATTTGTGGGCACTTTGTTTTTGCCAAAGGGGATGACTATACACTTTTTGGCGTTTAGCTTGAGGCCATGGCTCTGGCACCAGTTGTCTGTTTCTATGAGGCCCTTTTGGAGGATGCTTGTGTCGGCTGGAGAGTTGATTATGGCGCCCAGTTTGCAGTCATCTGTGAACTTGGTCAGCCACAGTCCTTCCGTGTTGGCCTGTACCTCTGAGAAATATATACCGAACAAAAGAGGTCCCAGGACTGAGCCTTGTGGGATGCCACTTGTAACTGGTTTGGAGTCTGACATGGCTCCAGCAATTCTAACCATGTGGGTTCTGTCCTTGAGCCAGTTTGCAACCCATCTAGTGACATAGGGGTTTATATTTAAGCTGGTGAGCTTATCTATAATGCCCGAGTGGGGTATTGTATCGAAGGCTTTTGCGAGGTCCAGGTAGGCTGTGTAGACCACCTTCCCCTCATCAATGGCCTTGGTGACTGTTTCAAAGAAATTGACCAGGTTTAAGAGGCAGGATCTGCCCTTAACAAAGCTGAACTGGGTAGGATCCAGTGTCTGTAGGTCCCCAATATCTTTATTTATAAGGTCCATGATGATCCTTTCCATAGCTTTGCAGACCAAGCTAGTCTGGCTTATGGGGCGATAGTTTCCAGGATCCATTGAGGCACCAACTTTGTGGAGAGGGACCACCGTTGCTATACGCCACTCTTTGTGTACATATCCTGTAGTAAGGCTGAGATTGAACAGTAGTTTTATGTTTGGGTTTAGCTCTTATTGGAGTTCATGTAGGACGCAGCCCAGGACACCGTCTGGTTCCATTGATGCTGTGTTTTTTGCTTTGGAGAGGACGGCTCTTACCTGAGCATCTGAGATGTCAGGGGGCAGCACTCTGCTGGGATAGATATTTGCCCTTTTGGTGGGGAGGGGGGGGGTTTGCACTGAACCTGTCAGCTAGGATGTTGGCAATGTCTGTGGGTTCGGTGTATTTTTGTCATTTTGGACTAATTCTGAGCATATCTGGGAATTCCCACCCAGGTTCCTAACATAACTAAAGAAAGCCTTGTGATTATCCTTAGTGTCCTGTGAATTTTTCTCTCGAAGCTGGCCTTAGATGATTTTATGAGTGCCCATAGTTTTTTGCTAATACTGATCAGAGATGCCTTCCCTTTTTGGGATTTTGCTCTATCATGTAGTAGCTTCCTCCTTCTATTGTATAGTTTGTTTATGGTTGGGGTCCACCAGACAGGACGTCTGCCTTTGGAGGATTGGGTCTTGGTTTTACTTGGCATTGCATGATCCATGCATTCCTGAAGGTGTTCATATAATGCGTTTATAAAGGATTCGGCAGTCTGGGCTGTATTTTCCACAGGCCCGGGGGCTTTGAAGGATTCCACCTCGGTTTTGAGGAGTGTGAAATTTGCTTTAGAGAAGTTTTTCACTGTGGTTTTCTGGGCAGGGGGTGGGGTCGGGATGTGAATATCCAGTGAGATTAGTTTATGGTCTGATCTTACCAGTGAGGGATACACTTCTGGTCTGGAGCATAGAGTCCCCATGTTGGTGATGATCAGGTCCAGTATGTTTTCCCCTCTTGTGGGAGTGGTAACAAGTTGTTCCATAACATTTGACTTTATAAATTCTAGGAACCTTTGGGCTAGGGTGTTGGAGCTAGAGTAATTCTCCCAGGCTATGTTTGGGTAGTTGAAGTCGCCCAATATAATGGTGTTTGGAGAGACTTTCATATTTTCCAGTGTTCTCAGGAAGTCCGAGTGGAGTTCCTGGGTTTAGTAGGGTGGTCTGTAGCAGGCTATAAACAGGAAGGCAGTTTTACCCACTGTTAGTTGCACATGGATAGTCTCTGATTCTTCGTGCTGTGCCACCAACCTGGAGGTATGGGTATCTTTGACGAATATTGATACTCTCCCTCCTTTTGTGGTTTAGTCCAAGTTTTGGGGCCAAAAAGCATGGTATGAGGTATAACCTGGTAGTGCTGGGGTGCTCTCAGGAGCCTTGAACCAGGTTTCTGTTACTGCACAGATATCGATGTTCTCCATGCTAAGGAGAGTTTTGAGTGCATGCATCTTGAGGTTTGGACTTCTGGCATTGAGTAACACTACTCTTAGTTTCTTATCCCTTGTGATACCTATGGAGGTGGGTTTGTCTTTTGAGCCTTGCCTAAAAAAGGCACTATGGGGGTAGCAAGAGCATTTGCCAATATCCAAAAGCCCAGGGGTGATAGGTGCAAGCCGTCCCTAGCGAAGCATCGTGGCTTGTTGAGCATGTCATCCCAGGCTGACAGGCATTGGATCCCCTTTGAATGACACCAATACTTAAGCCAATTGTTGAAATTGATCATCTTGTCTTCATATTGTGGCATCATTCTTGGTGAGGGTAAGATGCTACTCAAGGTCAGGGTCATACCGGCCTGGGCTACATGCTCAGAGAGCTCCTCTATGTCTCTTTTCATGTAGTCCAGGGAGGTACGTCTCAGGTCATTCACACCAGTATGGACAATGACTGAGTCATATTTGTACTTGCCTTGGAGTGACCTGAGTGCTTGTGTTATGTGGCAGATCCTAGCACTCGACAGGCAGCTCACTGTGACCTTCTCCTTGTTCAGCCTGCTGGAGTGGGACATCAGTGTGCCTGACGATGGAGTCACCTATTACAAGTGTATCAGGTGTGTTGTTTAGCCTTATGGGCTGTGACTGTTCGGCACACTGGCTTTGTGAGCTATGTGTTGCATGTGTTTTGTTTTGGGGTAGCGGTTGCTTGGGTGTTTGCTTTGGAGGTCTCTGCTGCTTAGGCAGATTTTTATTTAGAGCCTCCAAGTATGTTTTTGTGTGTTTATGTGTTTGGTTTGCTGTCGTGGTAGGTCTATGTGCGACTGGAATTGTAGTGAGTGTGGTTTTCTTTTCTTCCTGACTGGTTACGCCAGTACTGAGCTGTGAGAGCTTAGCCTCCAGTTTGGCTATATGGTTGCATCTCTCACGTGTTGGAATTTGTTCGGAAGAGGAGAGGAGAGGGTTGTCTGTGTACATGAGGCAGTTGTAACATTGCCTCAAGATTCCAGTACCTTGGTAGTTTGGTGGTTGAGGATCCCCTTGTTGTACATATATCGACTTAACAGAATGGCCATATCCTGCTGTGGCCATACCTCTCAGCTGTACAAATTTACCCAGGTTACCCAGAGGCAGGGCTCATATAGATGGTCAATTCCCCTTCACATTGTGGTTTATGAGCAGATTTGTAGCCAGGGGTAGTATGGGCACACATCAGAGTTTCAGACTTCACACACTCCATGACATCCATTCATCTACACACCCCCAGTCTGTTATTCTATCCTTGTCCTAACATTATGCAAGTGATATCAGGGAAGTATCCCTATAGTTGGCCCTTAATCCCAGGAGTATGTATGGATTGGCCTCCAGTTTATGCAGGAAGACATGGGGGGCATGCTACTGGGATTTGTCAATATGGCCTTGACTGTTAATTTGTTATTTGGGACCCTATGAGAGACCATACATTGGCAGTATGGGTTATGGCACAGGCCTTTGACAGAAGACTGTAGGCCATTTGATAGTAATGCAGGCCATCTGTAGCAGTCCAGTGCATTCTGTCACTCTTACATTCCCAGGCTGCAAGCCAGTGGATTCCCCTGGAGTGACAGGGTAAGTGTTTGAGGTGTTAATGACAATAGTTCCTGTACATATTGACCCATTGGTCTGGATGCATGCAAGGTGCTGCTTACAGCTAGGGATACACCCTGCATAAGACACCTCTTCAGCATGCTGCATTCTGTGTGTATTCCCATACAGAAGTGAGGCCATACTGTACTCATTCCCAACAGCAAGGATATGACCTGTGATAAACCTGTGGCTGATGGTGGGGTGAGCTGAGTGCATGTGTGATATGGAAGCTTCTTGCAGCTGACTCACAGATATACCTGGGGCATTCCCCTTATGCTTCCTTGTGCAGGGACATAGGCAGTCTCTCATTACTTCATAACTGTGCCTTTTGTGGTCTGCCAGTAATTGTCCAGACTACATCAGTATTCCATACTACACAGACAACTAATGTGCTGGTAACCTGTATGTACAATTCCAAAGTTGTGTGCAGTTGCCAGTTACATTTTATGCACTCTGTCTAGGGTACTTCCACCTGTGTACTGTGTGTATGTATTGTCCCACATTCATGGCATGTCCATCTTTCAGACAATGACAGATATTGACATCTGGACAGTGAGTATGGATGACTGCCGACATGGTTATTGCTGAGAAGCATTGTGGTTGGCACTGCAGTTGACAGAATATGGCCCTGTCATCCACAGTACTGCCCATAGGCCACCAACACACAGCCCTCCATGCCTACAAGGTGATCACTTTCAGACAATATTAAACACACAACAACCTAACACATGAATCCCTGCATATTTTACACATGCAACAATATATCATATAGATTGGGCCAGCTCAGGTAATCTGTGCTCCACTGTTATTACACCTCACACTTACATGTTACTGCATTTCTACATGGGATTGGGGGGCACACCTGACAACTTTAGACATTTGCTATCACTGTACTGGTATTTCAGATACTCTGTTGGATTCCATTTAATTTTGTATTCTGACCTATCATGCAGACTGGAGGCATATCAATAGTGTACAGATCTTAGGTTTTATTGACCTACATTTCAAGTTTCAGACTTCTTACCCATCAGAACTGACATACAACTGCCAGACCTGTTGTAGTCTATCTGTGTAGGTCTGGAGGGGGGCTGTTAACCATTGCCATCAATTGGAGGCCTTAGACCAGCCTTTCTTTATGGTCATCTACACCTGTCCTGCTGGCTGAGGCTGGTGGTGGGTATGTGAGCTACACTGACAAGCATGTGTGTCCTATAGACATACATTTGGGCCATGACATGTACTGCAGTGGGATTTCTCACCTTGTCTAGTACTACCTAGTATGTTGACAGCAGTATTTGTTATGGATTTCATGCTGCCCATATAGGTGTCCACTATCTGCTGCCATCCCATTCAGCCACCCGATTCCCTTGCATGCTCACATCCATACCATAGATACAACTTTGAGAACATACTACTCCATTCAGCAATTGATAGGAAGACTGACTTACCTTGTGTCTGTGCCAGTATTGAGGATGGTGCTGGTGGGCTGTCTATGTCAGATGCACATAGTACACTCCCTATACATTTATTTTTATTTATTTTACATTTGTTTACCGGGAGAAATCCGACTGGATACATGTCCATTTTCAGCGGACGCCCGGGGAGAAAAGCTCCAAAATCAGACAAAAACAGCAATTATGAGTTAAATAAAATACATATTAGATATTGAGGATGATTACACGAGTACATGTCATTATGTTATAAAAACAAATAAACAATGTAGTAATTATACTAATATAAGTTCTATAGGTAAATTCTTTTAATACATTTACTGAAAGAAAAAGAAAAGCAATCATAAGATGTAGGTAAGGAGATGACTATACATGATAAAGCACAGGTAGTGTCATGTTTGACATACCTTTTACTGTATGTGCGAGTCAGAGAGAGGTGTCATTCCCTGGGTCCCTACCTTGTCAGTGTATGTGCTATGCATTGTGTCTTTGCCATATGTCCAGGCAGCGGAACCGTGCCTTGAGCATCCCAAACACATGCTCTATTATGATTTTGGATTGTCCGTGTGCCTCATTATGGTGTTCTTGTTCGGGTGTGTGTGCATTTCTGATGGGTGTCATTACCATGGCTCCAGTGCGTAACGAGCATCCCCCACTAGGTAGCCATATGGGTTGTCCCCACTGGCAATTGACTGGTACAGCTGTGTCATATGTGACACCCCCATGATATCCCCAGTAGGTGTTTGGACAGTATCTGTAGCTAGTATTCTTAAGGCTCCACATACCTTAGTATCTGCTGGGATGGGTTCCCCTCTGTTCTGGATATGAGGCAATGCCGGCACAGCTCCACAATTTGCTGATGTATGTCCCTGTCCACCCTGTAATGCTCTACAATCTCCAGGTCATGTAGCCCCTGATAGGTCACCCTGGGTCTGAACACTCTCCTCCTTCTCCTGGGTCTGCAGCGGTTGGCAGCATTATCCTTCTCACCACCATCAGCCTCCAGCACATGGTGATGTATCCGAGCAATGGCAGCCCCTAGCATTTTGTCAGTTTAAATTCCCAGGTTTACGCCGAAGGTAAAGAGGTTGTGGGAAAATGCAGATTGAGGGGTGTTTCTATACTTTATAGTGGTGTGATTCTACTGCTGCATGTCAGATTGCCTGTTTCTGATTCATTCCAGCTGCCATCTTACTTGCTCATGGCTTGGATTTAGCTACTGTGAGCATCAGAAACATTACTGGTTATTTGTGGATGGTTGCCTTTATTCTGCAGTTGCCTTTTTTGAAATTAATTTTTACTTGCATCTCCTCATATTTACAGCTCTGCAGCTACCTGCCAGCTGTATTATATTTGTAGGGCCCATTCTGAGTTGCAAGACTCCCATAGTACTGATTTCTACATAAATTCACCTTTATTTTATGCTGTTGCCCTTTAATTCTATTTTACATGTCCTCCCATCTTCAGCTCTGCAGCCACCTGTCAACTGCATTATTTGAGTGCTTTCATTGGCCACTTGTGGGTTGCAAACTTCCATATTGCTGATTTGTACAGCATTTCCCTTGTTCTGCTACTTCCTTTGCCTTTTCCTTCTACCCTTCCTCTTTCAGCCTGTTGGTAGTGTAAACAGCAAGATCTGTCCCTCCCCTGCACGTGCACACTCTCTTTAGTTCATGGAGTATGAGTACTCAGCCTCAGACACAACCCCTGTCCTAGCTGTGAGGAGTATGAGTACACAGCCGTAGACACAACCCCTGTCCTAGCTGTGCTTAGCTAAGCAGATACCAGCCAACAGGGCTTCAATGTGCTTCCAGCAGGCATGACACACCCTTTTCATGTTCCTTGCTCCTCTTGCCTACACAATGGTGTTAGAGCACCTACACGGTTAGGTGCAGTCTGACACTTAGAAACTTTCCCCTCCAACCTGGCATACATAAAACAACAATACCAGGGAGTAGTGGTTGCTAAGGGGAAGGCTGAGTGTGAGCGTGGTAACTATGAATTAGCATTCTGTTTTATGCAAATGAGGGGATTGATACTGAATCACAGATTTCCTCTCAGTGTTAGTTTGCACCCAACCGTGTAGGTGCAGCAATACCACAGTGCAAGTCTAAGAGCTGAATGACTTCATAAAGGGGTGTGTCATGCTTGCTGTAAGCTCATTGGAGCTCTGTGGCTCGTGTTTGCCCTTAGCTAAGCACAGCTAAGGAAGGGGGTGTGCCAGATGTTCCTGAGCACTGTGTACACAGACTAAACCGGTGAGCATGCACCACATTTAAAAAAAAAAACGGAAATAACAGCTCTGTGCACATTTGAGCACTGGGTATGTATGGAACACCTCTGGGCTTAAACAGGAAGCCAATGGGAAGGGCAAACAGCAGTAGGAAGGCAATCAAGGAGAATTAGCATAGCTGGCAGGTGGAATGTATCAGAATCAGCCAAATACACATGCAGCAGCCCAGCACACTACTATAAACTATGCAAATACCTTACAGACTGTTTTTTTGGAGAAACAGCAGTAGGAAGGCAATCAAGGAGAACTAGAATAGCTGGTAGGTGGAATGTATCAGAATCAGTCAGTTACACATGGAACAGCCTAGCACCCTACTAGAAACTATGCAAACACCTTCCAGTGTGGCTTTTCTCACAAACTCTACACCACCGGTGTACACAGATGGGGAAATTTTACCTGACAAAACTAACAAAATGTTAGGGGCTGCTGTCGCTCTCATACATCAATATGTGAAAGAGGCTGAAGGTGGTGAGGATGTGAATGCTGATGACCAACCCACAGTGAGGAGAAGGAGAACAGTGTACAGATCCAGGGTAACCTACCAGGGCTACATGAGCTGTAGATAGTGGAGCGCTATAGGGTGGACAGGGACATTCTACAGCAAATTATTGAGCTGTGCCAGCCATGCCTCACACACAGAACCAACAGAGGGGAACTCATCCCAGTGAATACCAAGGTATGTGTAGGCTTAAGAGTACTAGCTACAGGTACCTTCCAAAAGTCAACTAGGGATATCGTGTGGATCTCACAGGCATCAGCATCCAGGGTACTCCACCAGTTCCTGGATGCAATATATATATATATATATATATATATATATGTTGTATATCTATATACACACACACATATATTTCCACAACATCTGTG
Organism: Protopterus annectens; assembly: GCF_019279795.1. Taxonomy (NCBI): domain Eukaryota; kingdom Metazoa; phylum Chordata; order Ceratodontiformes; family Protopteridae; genus Protopterus; species Protopterus annectens. The sequence goes on from NC_056726.1 coordinate 193,112,887, forward strand.
AGACGTTGACCAGCAATATGCATCTCTTCCACCAAATCACAGAATACCCTGAGGTAGTGGCTGCTATAGACTGCACGCACATACACATCAAAGCACCACCTGGATAGCAGGATAGGGTCTACATAAACCACAAGGGCTTCCCCTCCATCAACTGCCAGGTCATGTGCAATGCCCAGGGCATTATCTTGAATGTGTGTGCTGGCAGCCCTGGTAGCCCTCATGACTACCACATCTCACATATGACACAGCTGTATCAGGGGTTTGCCAGGGAGGACATCCAAATTGGCCATCTAGTGGGGGATGCCGGGTACTCACTGGAGCTGTGGCTGATGACACCCATCAGAAATGCACACAGCCTGAACAAAAATGCCATAATGAGGCACATGCACAAACCAGGATCATTATAGAGTGTGTGTTTGGGATGCTCAAGTCACGGTTCCACTGCCTTGACATATCCAGTGGAGCCTTGCAGTACTCTTCAGCTACATGTGGACAAATGTTCACAGTATTTATTATGCTACACAGTATGAATAACAACATGGGGCGGGGGCACACAGCCCATCACCATTGCCAAGGTCACCACAGTCACAAAGCAACTTGGAGGAGGAACGTCCTGAGCCTGCCCCTAGAGGCAGATAGAGGCATGCCCAGTATGCCTATGCCTTGGCAAAGAGGCAACGCATAGCACACACACTGACACTGTAGGGACCCAGGGACTGATACCTCTCTCTGACTCACACATACACTAGAAGGGATGTCAAACATGACATTACCTGTACTTTACCATTTATAGGGAGTGTACTACGTGCATCCCACATAGTCAGCCCTCCAGCACCACCCTCAATACCACCCCAGGCACAAGATATGTCACCTTTACTATCAATTACTGAATGGAGTACTATATTCTGTTAGTTATATCTATGCTTTGGATGCAAGTATGCAAGTGAATCGGTAGGCCAAATGAGATAGCAGCAGATAGCTGACAGCTATGTGGGACAGCATGAAATCCATAACCAATACTGGTGGCCCCATACTAGGCAGTAGTACTCAGGGTGACAATTCCCACTGCAGTATATGTGGTGGCTCGACTAACTGTGGGTGTCCACAGGTCACACACATGGATGTCAATGAGCATTCCCATTCCCACCCCATAGCCTCACCAAGCAGGACAGGTGTAGATGACTGGAAATAAAGGTGAGGCAAAGCTCCACAAATGCTGGCAATGGTGAACAGCCCCCCTACAGACCTACACAGACATACCACAACAGGTCTGACAGTTGCAGTATAGTTCTGAAGAGTATATGTCTAAAACTGATATGTATGCCATTACAATCTAACTTGAGTACTCCACTGTTATGCCTCCATTCAGCAATTTAGGGCACAATACAAAACTAAATGGAAGCAAACAGTTATAACTGCAATACTAGTGCAGTCAGTGCAAATATGGAAAGTTGTCAGGTGTCCCCCCCCCAAACCTTTGTATAAATGGCAGTAACATGTAAGTTTGTAGAGTAATATCAGTGGAGCACAGATTGCCTGATCTGCCCCAATCAACATGATAATTGTTGTATGTCCACTATATGCAGGGGTCAGTGTGCCAATCTTTTGTGACTGTTTAATATTGTCTGGAAGTGGATAGCATGTAGGCCTGGATGTTGTGTCTCAGTGGTCTAGATACAGTACTGTTTGACAGGGCCATGTTCCAACAACTGCAGTGCCAACCAATCTGCTTCTCAGATACACCTATGTTACTAGTTGTACACACTCACTGTCCAGATGTCAAAATGTGTTACTATCAGAAAGCTGGACAGGCTATGCACAGGGGTCCATACATAGAAACACTACACAGTGCCTAGAAAGCAACTATGAACTGCACACACCTTTGGAATTAAATATAGAAGTTAGCATAACATTAGATGTCTGTCTAGTATGGAATACTGGTTGTCTGCCCAATCACTGGCAGCCACATAAACCACAGTTATAAAGTAATGACACACTGCTGATGTCCACATACAAGTCAGGAGTAGGTCCCAGTCATATCTGTGAGTCAGGTGTCATAAGCTTCCATATCACACATGCACTCAGTCCATCCCCCCACAACAGCCACAGGTATTTCATCAGTCATATCCTTGCTGTTGGGAATGATGTCACAATCAGCACGCATATTTTATGGAATACACACAGGATGCAGCATGCCAACATGGGGTCCCATGCAGGTGTATCCCTAGCCGTAGGCAGCACCCTGCACACATCCAGACTGATGCATCACTATGAACTAGAAGGATTGCCAGGAACACCTCACCCACTTGCCCATGTAACCCCAGGGAAATCCACTGGCTCGCAGCCTGTTAACATATGAGTGACAAAATGCAGTGGCCTGCATCACTCTCATGTGGCCTAAAGGCCTCTGGCAAATACCCATGGCTCACCCATTGTGCCATCATATGGAATGTCATAGGATCCTAACTAACAACATAACACATTAAGCAGAAAACAAATGCAAGGCCATGTAGACAAATGCCAATAGCATGCCTCTTCATGTCCTAGTGCAGGAATTGTGGACCAAGACATAAATACTGCTGTGATAAAGTCAAACTATAGAAATACATCTGAGATATTGCTACCATACTGTTGGGAAAAGGATAGAATTACAGGGGGGGTATAAAAGCATGGATATCATGGAGTGTGTGAAGTCTGAAACTCAAGTGTCTGCTCATACTTCCCCCTGACCGCAAACCTATGAATGCATAGCCACAAACCTGCTTGTAAACCACAATGTGAAGAGAAATCCACCAGATATATAAGTTATGCCTTTGGATAACCTGGTCAAGTCTGTACAGCTGAGAGGTATGCCCACAGCAGGATATGGCCATTCAGTTAAGTTGGGAAATGCACAAGAAGGGGATCCCCAGCCAGCATAGCACCAAGGTGCTGGGCCATTTACACAAACCCATCACTCAATTGTCTGTAGCTACCCCTCCACATGGGCAGGATTGTACCACAATGTCTAGTCTTCGCCTCACAATATTGGTCTCTGATGTATTGCTCTTATATTTCCCTGGTAAACAACTGTGAGCAAACAATGATATCTGTCAGTAGTTGATGACACAATATATTACACTGTAAAACAGTACATATGTCCAACAGTCTATGCTAAAACAGAACATGTTACAACACAAGCAACACAGACAGTAATAATAGGAAACGTAGTTACACACAGTATCCCCCCATGTTTGGACCAATTGTGTATCCATATTGGCAACCTATCTACAGATATCCTGCAAATATAGCTTGCTAGGTGTAGCTGTAGCACACAAAACCATGGACTGGAGTACAACTCTCCCTGGAATGGATTCCCACAAGCAATATTGAAGATCATACTGGGCATGCTCCCACACTTAGAGAATGGATCCCTACACGCAATACAGAAGCTTATACTGGGCATGCCCCTACACTTCAAGAATGGATCCCCACACTCAATATATAAGGTTATACTGGGCATCTCCTACACTTAACAGAAATAAAGCCCATGTCTGACACCACAGTGAACCATAGATATCTGTTATCTGCAGATGTCTGTGCACACACACCAAAATGTAAACTGTTTGGGCTTCACACACACACACACACACACACACACACACACACACACACACACACACACACACACACACTGGACAGGAAAACCCACAGCCAGGTGGCCGATATGTGGTAAGTCCCCATCTGTTTTGTGTGATACACACATATATCTAAGGCCAGCATACTACAATAATTCAAATGTACACACACATACACATGGGGAAGAGAGACACAGACAGTGAGAGAGACAGTACCATTATGAAGCCTTTATCACCCAGTACATATCCTATAGTTCCATTCTACACTATCTGCTGATGTATGTCACCTTAGATGTACCTTCAGACAAGCCTCATACCTGTAATCTCAATAACGCAAGCGATAAATCCATAACTTACTAAAGCAAATAAGTAGATAGGCAGGGTTTCAAATCTCAGTCCTGGAAACTGTGTGTGTGTGTGTGTGTGTGTGTGTGTGTGTGTGTGTGTGTGTGTGTGTGTGTGTATGAAGGAATTGCTGTTTTACTCCATCCCCATTCAGTACACATGCCATTAGTCAATATCAGAACATGTGCTGCAGTCAGTCACTGTACAAATTCCTTTTGTTAGCCCTCAGCCATATAGGCTCTGTTGTGCTTCTGATAACTGTGTAACAGTAGAGTACCAATAACTATTTATGTAGCCATCCTAATCACAGTCTTGTCAAATGGAAAGGTGTGTCTGTGTGTGTGTTCGTAGGTGAATGATTTTGAGGCCATTCTCACTCACTCCTTTTTACATTCCTTCTGCTATCACTGCTGCTGATGTCACTCACCATTAAGGATACCTTTGGACAGCTCTCAACTATATAAGCTTTGTGGCATGTCTGATAAATGCATAATGCTATAGTGCAGTAAACTAGTTAGGTAGGAATTCTACTCATAGTACTGGCAAATGTAAAAGTGTGTTTGTTTATGTAAGAATGTAGCTGTAAGGAGATGATTTTGAGCCCACTGGCACTTACTACACTTCACTTTCCCCTCCTTTATCACTGCTGCAGATGTCACTCACTGTTAAAGATACCTTTTGACAGCTTTTAACTATATAAGCTTTGTGGTGTGTCTAATAAATGTGTAATACTCTAGTGTAGTAAACTAGTTAGGTAGGAGATCTAATCTCAATCCTAGCAAATATAAAAGTGTGTTTGTTTGTGTGAGAGTGTCTGTAGAGACATGATTTTGAGCCCATTGGCACTTACTACACTTCCCTTTCCCCTCCTTTGTCACTGCTGCTGATATCACTCACTGTTAAAGATACCATTGGACAGCTCTCAAATATGTAAGCTTCATAGTGCGTCTAATAAACACATAATACTATAGTGCAGTAAACTAGTTCGGTAGGGGTTTGAAGCTCATTCTTAACATGTCTGTGTGTGTGTGTCTTTGGCTGTGGTTGGGTCATTACCATTGTGATCCATAAGCATTGGGGAGTGGGTTTTGCTACACATTTGTGTGGTCCACCCAGCAAACTACCAAATGTCCACTGTACAGGGCCCACTTTTGTGGTAGCTGTGGGCACTCTTCAGTCCTATAATCTGTTTGTCTGTTTGTCATGTGATATTACTATAGAACAATACGGAGTCCAAAACAAGATACGTGGCCCTTGTAGTCCTGTGATACAATTTCACACTCAGGAATCATAAGCAAACACACTCATCTATCCATTAATCCCTGTGTCACTAAGTGGTCTGCAAATGGGCTCACAGATGGATCTCACAGTGTGAAAGCAGTGGACTACACGTCATACTGCAAAACAGTAATGAGTGGTGTCAGACTGCTAAACAGTTATGTGTGGAGTACCACAGGTTCTTGTCCTGTGTCCAGTCTTGTGTGTGTGTGGCTCTGATATCCATCCCAAAAGGAATGAACAGTGGTTAACAATGTTTGCAGACAATTGGTATTTGGAGGGTCTGTTTACATCCCCACATTATGTTAACATCCTGCATAAAGTTGCCACTGACACATCCACCTGTTGTCAGAACACTGGCCTTGATCTCAATATCAAGAAATGTGTCCCAATCCCCTGTTGAATCAATGTGTTGTCCATAAATGACCACATTGGTGGCAGTCCAATGGAGACAGATGTCCTTATAGGAGGTCTGTGAACACAGCTTGACAGCAACCTTGACATGTACGATCCTAGGCATGAAACAATTGTCTGATATGAAAAGAGGCCAAAACCTCTGAGTGTTCCTGGTCACATCTAGGCTACTTACCAGCAATCCCTGCTTGACTGACAATGCCATGTCTGCCCAGCTGTGTTACAAATACCACAGCTAGGAAACCACAATCTATATACACCACATGCCATGGATACCAGAACTGCATTGCCACATTCAACAGAACATGCTTGGGGACAGGTCCATAACCCAGACAATGGCCACATTATGTGATATATGTTGCATACATGTCAGTCAAAGCACCTCACTGGCCCTCTTCAAGAGCAATCCAGATGAGTGAATGGTGAATATAACTGTCACCCTGGGGATCACTCAAGTGGCAGTAGTTAATAGATGGTCTGCTGACAAATGTCAGGTGCCATGATACCAATGTATTCACATTGCCTACTCTTCTCATATCTTCATGGACATTAGCCTGGTACACACCCAGGGACACCTGCACCAATGGACCTCAGTACTGACAAATGTGTCAGTGTGGATTACTGAGTATAACAGTGTTTGTGAGTTTGTAAACTTGTAGTGGAAAATACTTTTAGAGCCTTCTCACCCACTACACCCCCAGTGCTATACTTAGAGCTGCTGCTGTACTGCACTGTAAAGGTACCTTGTGACACCCTTCACCCTATGGTCTACCTTGAGCTTGCAGTACCAGCATAACACTGTTCTACTAATGAGTAGATAGGTATGGTTTACCCTCTGAATCCCGGCATATGTGAGTATGTGTGTGTGTGTATGTGTTTGCAAGTGTGTGTGAGTGTGCATATTTGTAGGAGACAGCATTCTGAGGCCCCATTATCCAAATACACTGCACAGTGCCATGTATTACAAGGGATGGTAATGTTGCTCACCTTAGGAGAGCCATGGGACAGTCTTCACCCTACTAGCTCTGTGGCACATGTGATTAATGCATATCAGTTTAATAGCAAAAATTACATAGGCAGGCAAAGGTTTGAATGTCATTCCTGGTAAACATGTGATTATGGGTTTGTCATAGCATTATCATGGGTATGAGTGAGTACTATATGCAATGTGGGTGGGGTGCTGGGTGTAATATGTTTACACCATGGTATCCGCAGTACATGTAGAAAACACCAATGGCCAGCATGTAGAGTACATCAAGCACTTGTAAAATAAAAATCAAGTATTATTTACATGAAATACTTTATTCAGACCGGTTTTGGCTAACCAGCCTTCTTCATTGAAAAAGCATTACATAATAGATGCATGATGTAACTATATATACACACCCTCAACCAATAACAAACATGGTCCAACCCAAAAATTGCAAGGACATTGAATATGTATTTAAAACAATCAATGTAAGTTTGAAATATATATCAATAATACATATGCATATATAAATAACAAAATATATGAAAGAGTTATTTTACACATATATAATCATACAAGCAAATTGCATATATATATACACATGAAAAAATGTAATGTATGTAAATATATACAAATATATAGAACAAAATAGAAAACCATACTGTGGTCTGTGGTATGCTTTATAAGTGGTCATTGAGTCCGGGGAAAATAGCACTCCTAAAGTAATGATCCAATATTTTTCTTTATGATTAAGAATTGTGTACCAGCCATGTTGGTTACTTCTATCCCCAATAATTCTATCTATAACCATAAATCTGAAATCAGCATTGGCATGTTTAATAGTGTGTCTATATAGGGCATTCGTCTCCCTTTTATTTTGGATATCACTTCTGTGCTCAGACACACTAATTCTCAATGAGCAAGAAGTTTGGCCCACATAAAAAGCGAAACATTTACATGTGGCAAAATATACTATCCAGTTGCTGGCACAATTGCCAAAGACCCTGAGATCATACACCCTGCTGGTGTTTGCACTAGTGAATTGTTTTAATTTGCTCACAAATTGACATGACCCACAATGTCCACAAGGGACCATTCCCAATAATTGATCCCCTGACAAGGTCAATTGTTTATATACTGCTCCACCACTCTCCTTATGTTTAAAGTGCAAAAAGTGAGCACCTAAAGTTCTTCCACGTCTATAGGAGAATTGGCATCTGAGGCCCAAGCATTCCCTAAGTTGGTCATTGGCCATGAGTATATTCCAATGGGTATATAGCATATTTCTAATGATGTTATTATTACGTCCATAGGTTGTCACAAATTTGAGGTTTTGACCCGCTTGTAGTAGTATTTCCTGGCCATTCTCACCCAGGCATCTCCCATTGCCATACTGTGCAAGGACAGTGGGTATTGTTCACCTTAGAGGACTGTGGAGCACACTTCACCCTACTTTCTCCATGGCATATGCAATAAATGCAGAGCACTTGAATAGCAAGACCTGGGTAGGTAGTGGTTCTAATCTCAGTTGTGCCAAGTGTGTATCTTTTTGTGTGTGAGATCAGTATTCTGATTGTGTGTGTTTGAGTGACAAATGTGGCCATGGTTTACAGTTTTACATCATTGTACTCCCAGCACATGTGCTGTCCTATGTCCATGTGGTTGATGCCTACCTCCCACCACATACTGTGGCAACAGACATCCCACAGTTGACAATTGCCACCATCTCACCCAACCGTCTATCTCTGACCTCAGCATAATAAAGGTGCGCATCTCCAAGATCAAGGATGTTGCCACACATAGCATGGAGAGTTGCATTTGTGACCCTGAGAATATGTCCACTGTTAGATGTGACATGTGCCTGTGCCTCCATGACAGTCCAAAACATGTGTCTGGTGACACCTGCTGTGGCACTAGAGGCAGGGCCATGATGGGCAGAAGTCCATCTGTGAGCACCCCTGTCCATCCACTTGTGTGGAATCTGCCAGTTTTCTGGCTATGGAAGGTATATACACACTATATAGTTCTCTTAGATTTACACAACAAATGTGTATCATGCTCATATTCACAGGTAACATATGGTTATGTACAATATCCCTGTAGCTGGCATAGCAGTGGCATGGTCAGTAGTGTTTGACAGAGACTCCAGTGTTTGTCATGTGTGAGTTGTCCTTTCCCAGGGTGAGTTAGGGTCCTGAACTGTGTTCTATGTCACAGCAGAGAGAGGCAGATGCTATGGCCATAGGTACTGTTTAGGAGGTCATCACTACAGCAAGTCTTGCTCAGACATAAATCTGTCAAAATCCTATTTCCCATTATTAAAAAAACACATACTACATTCACTTATATGGTGACTTGTTTTGTATACCTTTTTATTGTTTCACACTGCACTGGGTTGTATCAGCAGGTTGCTCCATGTATTTCTGTTTCCCAGCATGGAGCACTGGTAGACATATGTTTGGAATAAGTATCTGCATGCCCTTTGTATGTAATGCTCTTGACCAGGTGATGGCCTGTGCACCAATTGGTGTTCCCCACTTGCTAATTGCATGCAGAGCAGCTGGGTAGTTTTTCCAATAGCCAATGTCATGACAACACACTCCTATAATTGAGTACTTAATGTGGGTGTATTCCCTTTGCCTTGGCTGTGAGGAACACATCCTGGATTTGTATGGCTACTGAGTGTTAAACACAGCAGGTGATAATAACTCTTACAACAGGACTTGTGGAGACAGGCCAACTAAATGGTGGGGAAGGTTACAGACCTAGGGACCAGATGTGAGTATTGCTGTTATATGGTGTGCATACTGCTAGTTTTACAGGCTTTGTGTGTACATGCTCTTTCTGCATGGATGTCAGTCTGACAAAGTTATGTGTCTGCATAGCTCTGAACTGTAGGCCTATCCACATAATGGCCAGAGGTTTGCCCATTATGTTTTGTGTGTTACCCAGACAGCTGTTGTCCTTGGCAAATCAGTGGCATACTCCGGTCATTGCTGCCAGTAAATGGCAACATCCATATGTGTTTCTGACTTCATATCCCTCAGAATAGAGATGTTGCAACCAACCCTGTAACACCAGCAACTTTCTCAACATATAACAGCAATATATCAAATATGGCTCTGTGTTTGGACCTCTGAGCTCCACGTATATGACAGGCTGTGTCCAGTTGTCATGCAGTAGAAGGTTGATAGGTATGGTCTATCAGTATTTAGTGCTGACATTCCTGCTATCATCCCAGTGATGTTGTGGGATAAGACCACATTAAAGGAGGTAGGTGCCATACATATGAGTGCAAAGGCTGGACAGCATGTAGAACCCTGTACAGTCAAGAGGTGGGCCTGCAGAATAGTGGGATATGATTCAGAATCAGTCTTTTAGAACATGTGAGAGATATTAGTTATTACATGGACAAATGTTCTATAACTGTTACTTATCATACATTTCACCATGGGGACTGTAGTGGGTTACAATGTACTTTTTTGGAAAAGGTCTGTTTCCCAGTTTCATCAAACACTTAGAACCATTATGTCAAGTGTCAATTTACATTGTATCATTTTATTCTGTATCGCCTAGGGAGTTAACTGAGGAGTGTAATTAGAGGCTGTTTAAGAACATGCACAATTAAGTGTCAATTGCTTCCTGTATTTCAGGCAATTATGTTTTGTAGTGATGTAATACTTGATGGCAAAACACAGTAAATCATTTGTGTGTATTTATGGCTGGTTGTCTGTTGTTTTACTATCCTCAGTCATTTTAGTTATATTGCTAAGAGGTCAGTGTATGTCTGGTCATTGTGCCTGGTGTATCCTGATTTTGTAGAAGTGTACTGTGTACATATTAGTTGTACTGTGTAGGGGGGATATATGTCAGTGGCATGGGTCTCTTTGTATCATTACCAATGTGTTTGTATATCCATAGACTGGTCCCCCAAATTCATCTGGCATGGCCCAGAATTGTACTAAGGTGGTCTTGGCTCTGACAGTGCTGTAAGTTATTGATAACTAAATCAGTACTGATTCCACAATCTTCCTTCCCTATGATAAACCAACTGCACTGCATGCCATAGTTGAGAACATCATAAAATAGTACAGCTCAGATGTTTTAGTGGTTATATGCTTTGACTATTGTGTACAGGTTCCTGGGTGCAAGGGCTGTATATTTTGTTGCAGGCCAGGTGTATATTTTTTCCTTTACATAACATGCCTATATGTGCTGTCATCACAGTAGCAAGGGATGTGTGTATACTGTATGGGACACATGTACACATGGGTGGTTGGACATGTGATATGCACTCACACATCCATTGTACACCAGCTGCACTACATGGAGACACATATAATATACCAGACATTTGGCTATTCAAATAATACTAATAAGTTACCTTTCCTGTAACTAGTCTAGTCCAGATACAGAATTGCTGTATCCAGGATTGTATGTTAGCTTCTGAGTGTTGCCCAAGTCTGCTCTTCAATGTGTCACTTAGATATGCTAGTTCTCTCCTCTCTTGCACTTTCAATAACGTGCTACTTTAGCACTTTATCAGACATCTTATAGCAAGTATTTTACCACACAAACATGGTAACAGCACTAAGTATTCTATGAGGAAACATCTCCAGTAATTATTATTAATGGCCACCCCTCCAGGCATGTCTACAGGTCAGTTCCCTATGCTTTCATCTATTAACCTGCTGAACTTGGCCATCCTGAGGCAATGTTGCAACTGCCTCATGTACACTGACAACCCTCACCTCTTACTTATCTACACTCAGACTTGCATGAAATGCACCTATACATCCAAACTGGAAGCCACACACTCCCCAGCCAAGACCAGAATATTTGGTCAAGAGGAGATGGTTAACACTTGCACCACACTACATGGAACACATAGCCCTCCAGAACACACACCAGCATTGCCTTCATATAAAAACACAAGCCACACACCCACCTTTGTGGAGGCTGTCAGTGAAAAGCTGTACAAACAGCAGAGACCTCCAAGGTGGACATGCACTCCACCACTGCCACAAAACACTAATCACAAGTCACATATGTATCCTAAACAGTGTGCCACTCAACCAAAGTGCTTAAGGCAAAACAGCATATCCAAAACAATAGGCATAGTTGACTTGATAGTGAGGAACAGTGATGTCCCACTCACTAGGTCGTAAAAGGAGAAAGTGATAGTCAGTTGGCTGTTGGCACCAGGACCCACCACGTAACACAAACACACACTGAGGTCCCCCAACAACAGGTACACATATGACTCTGTCATTGTACACGTGGGTGTGAATGTCCTGAAACATACCTCCCTGGACTATATGGAAACAGACATGGAGGAGCCCACCAACTATGTAGCCCAGACAGGTATGATCCTAGCCCTAAGCAGCATCCTACCATTACCCAGACTGATACCACAGTACAAGCTAAAAACAATTGATTTCAGCAATTGGCTACATCTCTGGTATCATATTAAGGGGTTACACTATCTGTGCACCTGGGATGACATGTTTGACAGACCGTGATCCTTTGCCACAGATGTCCTGCATCTGCCACCCCTGGGCTTCCAGATACTGGATAAGACTCTTGCTACCTTTATAGTGTCTTTTTTAGGCAGTGTTCCAAAGACCACATCACCACTGTAACAGCTACAAACAAATTTAATCTGAGGATCATGCTGCTCAACACTAGAGGTCTACATTTAAAAATGCACTCACTCACAGCAATCCTTAAATTGGAGAACACCAGCATTTGTGCTGCAACAGGGAACTGGTTCAAGGCAGCAGGAAGCACACCTGCACTACCAGGCTATCACTCATTCCACACCTGTGTGACCCAGATATTGGACTGCAGCTGCAAGGGTGCTGGTGTTTCAATATTCATAATGGATGCGCACACCTCCAGACTGTTAGCACAACATAATGCTTCTGAGATACTTCAGGTGCAGGTACCATTGGCTAAGAAGACAGCAATACAGGTCATAACCTGCTGTAGGTTCACAAACATGGCCCAAGACTCACACTCCCCATTACAAACATCCTGGGCAATATTAGGTTCCAACTTAACACTCTCATACCGGCCAACATCAACTACCCCACCATTAAATGGAAAAACTACTCATGTACCAATACACTTGGCCAATGCTTTCTGGGATTCATTGATTCCAATGCCCTGGACATGCTCTTTCTTACTCCCATTAGAGGTATCCACATCCTTGACCTGGTCATTACTAACATGGGGGAATGTTGCTCTACACCAATAGTCAACTCATCCCTGGTTAGTTACTAACACAAACTAATCACATTGGAAATCCACATCCCTCCCATCACTCCACAAAGGTAACCACCATGAAATCTTCTCCAAAGCTAACTTTGGGCACATACAAACAGAGGTGGCTAACTGCATGGCACCCATGCAGATGGAGACTAGTTGCATGACTGCAGAATCTTAGACAAATGCACTGTACAGACACACACACAAATGCAAAGATCTCACCATACAAAATACAACCAAGATGCTCTCCTCAGAAAAGTGGAAGCCAATCTGGTGGTCCCCTGCCATAAAGAAACCCTACAACAGAAGGAGGAACTTCATGCGGAATAAGGTGAAGTCCCAAGTCTGGGAATACTCCCTTATCAGCCTCAACCAAAGGTTGAGAACTCTCATCAACACCTGTAAAGGTAGCTATGAAAACATGATTGCAGCAGATAGTGAAGACAACCACAAGGCCTTCAATAGTAATACATAGAATCTCCAAAGCACAGTAGCATAACCCTCAGATTATGTATGCTTGTATCTGTTAAGGTGGTGCTTTCATTTGGCTTTTGAACATTAACTCTAAAATGCACTACGGTGATATTTCTGTCAATATATGTTAGTAGGAATAGTGTTACTACAGCAACCTTCTCAGCTTATCTACTCACATCATTTGGATACGTCTCTGTTGTCATGCCTTTGTCCTCCCACTTTGTCTGGCTTGTTCCAGATTCATTGCACTACAGGGTTGTGAGCATACCTCTCCACTGCCAGGCTGTTTGAAGACTATCCAGGTGTTAGGCCCATACTTTGTTATTGTTCCACAGTTTCTTTGCTTTTCTCTGGGTAACACTGTTATGATGCAAGATTTATGCCAGTGAAGACTGACATACATGTCATTTCCCATCCCCATATCATTCCGACAGTTCTGCTGATACAGTCCCTGTTGCTGTACAACTGTTCAGTTATGACAGCAATATTCTGATTATGTCCATATACGTGGCCAATTTCCCACTCTTTGTATAGCCTTTGTTCATTAGTCTTGTACTAAGAGGTTGATATGTATGATTCTGAGGTATGTCTGCACTGCATCTTATATGACTACATAAATATATATATATATATATATATATATATATATATATATATATATATATAAAATGTGTATATATATATATATATATATATATATATATATATACATACTATAGAGAGAGAGCTGTATGCATATATATATATATGTGTGTGTGTGTGTGTGTGTGTGTGTGTGTGTGTGTGTGTGTGTGTGTGTGTGTGTCTGTGTGTGTGTGCATAGGTTCATAGGTAGATACTAGGCTATTGGCACCTTGGGCATATATAAGCCTAGCCAACAAGTTCCCTGGCTTTTGCCACACAAGACAAATAATGTCTGATGCCCCTGTCGAGCAGACACAAAGGTGAATCATGGGGGTGGGTTTCCTATTTACCATCCAAATGTCACTATTTATCTTAAAGAGAGCTAAAGAGGAGCTGTGTTTCACATACATGGGTAGTTTGTTCCTAAGTATGGGAAGTGTTATGAACAGTAGTCTATCCCTGCAACATGTTCTGTCTAATGTGGTAACAAGGTTTAGCTCCCTGGAGCATGTGTTTTAGAGGGACTGGGATTTCTTTATGTGTAGCATGTCTGACAGCTCTGGGTTTGACATGGCTGTGTATGTTAGGCAGAGATCGGCTCTGAGTAGGCGATATGCAATGTATTAAAGCTGGTGTATTTTGAGACGGTTTGCATAGGGCATCTGTTTGAGGCCGGTGATCCTCTTTGTGCGGTAATTCTGTGGACTTTCCAGTTGTTGTAGATGTCTTGTATCTATATCCAATCTCTACTCCAAAAACTTAAACCTACCACCCCATCTGCCGACAAGCTTCCTGCAGAGTACCTGCAAATAAAGCCACAAAGCCACTGCCTATTTTCTATCCTAATAATAAATAGATTAATAAAGATTGTCTATTGTCCCTAATCCATATATCATATCATTCACCTTCCTTCAATCTACGGGCAAATCTCTTTCTTGACTTTTTACTATTCGCACTATTATATATTAATCATAAAAAAAAAAAATCATGGAAAAATGTATCCATAAACAAATCACAAATACCCTAATAACCAATATGCCAATAGTCAAGCATGGATTTCAGCCTTCCCCACTACTGCATTACTACTCTCTCCTCCATCAACTAACTCAACAACATAACATAAACAGCATCTCACTCTCTTCATCTCTTCTATCAAAACCTATCAAGGCCTTTAATCATAAACTTCTTCTGTACATACTAAAATAAAAAAAACTTCACCTCCTCCTTCCCTCCTTTTTAACTTACTTTTCTTGAAAATCTTGAAAATCGCGGTACTCTGGAAAAGTTGGAAATCTTCACCTTCTCCCCTCCTTCCTATTTCTATAGAGGGTACCTCAGGGGGCTATCTTAGGCCCACTTCTCTCTATTTCTATTATTAATGACCTCCAGTCAGCTATATACCCACACACTATACACTATATATGCAGATGATAAAACTACTGTCTTCTCTGCTGCTTCTCAAACAGAACTCCAACCCACCTTTACCCACTGTTGAAAAACTGTTCTCTGAAACCCTGTCTGTCCCTTCCAACAAAAAACCAAACTAAACCAAACTACTACCATTTGCAAAACTACTTCCTAAACTCCTCAAACTCCACTGACAACACCACTGACATTACTCAGATTTCTCCTACAAAACTACTAGGTACTACTATTGACAATAATCTTCAATAATCTTAATTTTTGAATAACACAATAAAAAGACAAAAAAAAAAATTAAATCAAGATTACAGAATCAAATCCTTCCTTACACCTGACTTCACCTGAAGCCCGCAACCACCTCTCTATCTCTCTCCTCCCCTTCTATATTCTATATGCTTCACCTATCTCTAAATATAACCTTAAAAAATATACTTATAAGAAACCATGCCACTTCTTATTTGTTTATTGCTTTCGATTTAGAACTCAACTCTGTCACTCAACTCACTTGAACTACTGAACAAAACAACTTTATCAACTTGAATCAATAGCTCACAATCAACTCAATCAACAAATAGCAACAAACCAACTCTACAATCCTCTTCCTCTCACAAAATACTACAACAAACTATTACCACACACAACTCACTAAAAACTACTAGTTCAAACAATAAAACCCAATATAGTGATAAACCAAATAATGCTGCAAAGTTGGCAAATGTGGCAACTTCTGGAATAAAACTTTATCTTAACCAGTCTTCCACTCTTTATCTTTCAACTTGAAAAACTTTAAAAATAAACACAAAATCCACACCATCTTAATCCTGATTCCAACCTCCTGTCCCTTTTAACCTGATTCCTTTCTTCCTCCTTTCCCTCACCCACAATATTCCCTTCTCACATAACACCATATGATCTGATCCCTTTGGAATAAATATCCTAAAAAACACAAAAAAAAAAAAAAAAAAAAAAAAAAAATGAAAAATGTTTATATTTTGTATATTATTTTAGATGACTATATATTGTATTGCGTTTATTTGTTTAATTTTTGATATGTGTATCTTCTATGTATTTTTTTTTGTATTCCCTTACCTGTTATAACCTTAGGTTATCTCCTTAGGGACTTTTTGAAACCGGACATATATCAGCCACATATATCCAGGACAAATGTAAAATAAATAAATAAAATAAATAAATTGTGAGGTACATACCAAACAGGCTGTTGTACTGTATAATAGATCTAATGTGGGATGAGTAGAGGGAACAATGCTCTCCTTTTTTCTGGATGAGACACACTCAGATCTAAGTACTGGCATTGAGATTCTTGACATAGCTATAGAATGCTTTGTGATGTGCCACATAGAAGGATTTCCTGAGTACTGTGGCAATGTGGTTATCAAAGGAGAGACTACTATCCACCTGTGTCCCTAGGTTTCTTATCACACTTTCAGTGTGAAGTTTACTAGCAGCTATGTGGTAGTGCATGGGCACAGAGTTTCAACAAAAGAGGATGACAATCCATTTGTTGGTGTTGAGTTTGAGGTCATGATTTCGACACCAGGCATCTGTGTCAGTGAGGTCATTTTATAGCATGTCCAAATCTTTACAGGAGTCAATAATGGCTCCCAGTCTACAGTCGTCTGTGAACGTTGTTAGCCATAGACCCTCTGTGTTAGCCTGAACTTCAGAGAAGTAGATGCCAAACAGGAGATGACATAGGACTGAACCATGTTGTACTCCAATTTTCACTGGTGTGGAGTCAGATTTGGAGACTGCAACTTTCACAGTGTGGATTCTGTCTGTAAGCCAGGTGGCAACCCATCTCATGACATTGGTATGTATGCCTAATTCAGTGAGTTTATCTGTAATTCCAGAGTGAGGAGATGCTGTTGAAGGCCTTGGCAAGGTCTAGGTAGGCTGTGTGAACCATGTTGTCCTTAGTTCTGGTTACTGCTTCAAAGAAGCCAATCAGGTTTAGGAGACATGCTGTACCTTTCACAAACCCAAACTGGGTGGGGTCAACAGTTTGACGGTTACCTATGTCATTGTTTATTAGCTCCATGCTGATACACTCCATGGCCTTGCAGATCAGGCTCCACAGGCTGATGTGGCATAGGTTCCCAGTGTCTGTGGTGCCTCCCCCTTGTGGAGTGGGATAACCATTGCTGTGTGCCATTCAGTAGGCACAAAGCCTGAAGTGTGGCTATGATTGAACATGGTACTTAGATGGGGTACCAGTTAGTTCTGTGGTTTGTGCTGAACACAGGCTGAGATGTTGTCTGGTCCCATGGTTGCTGTATTCCTGGCTTAGGAGGATTTTTTTTTACCTGTGCGGCCATGATTACAGGGGCTTTACATTCCTCCAGCATTGAGATGAGCCCTTTAGCGGGTGAGGGGAGGTAAAGTTAGCACTGAACCTATCTGCCAGGATGTTGGCAATATCAGCTGGTTCTGTATATTTACTGCCATTGTGCTGTAACTTAGGGGAGATCTAAGTATTGCCATTGAGACATAGCTATAGAATGCTTTATGAATGTCTTTAGAATCAGTTGCAATCTAGTTTTTGTACCCAGCTTTGGTGGATTGTATTAAGGATTTCAGCTTCTTACTGAGGATGATAATGGAGTTCTTACAATCATGGGGGTTTACTCTAGTATTTCAACAGTTTCATCCTTCTGTTGTACAGTTCCTTAATGGCAGGGGACTACCAGATTGGCTTCATTTATTTGGAGGAGAGCATCTTGGTTCTGTTTGGGATGGCATGATCCATGCACTTGTGTATGTGTTCATACAGTGCATTGGTATAATATTCAGCAGTCATACTTCTATTTACCATCTGCATGGGTGTCATGAAGTTAGCCACTTCAGTCTTACGTAGCATGAAGTTGGCTTTGGAGATGTTCTTTACAGTGGTTTCCTTAATGGGGGATGGGGGCGGTATGTGTATATATATATATATATAT
>NC_056726.1:193133760-193141260 GCF_019279795.1 Protopterus annectens
TTGCACAGAAGTTCAGTACACCGCCCGTTCATTGTTCTGAACTTCGCGTAAATGCACTTTTGATTAAGTGCACTTTCGCTGCAGTGTGCACTCCATACACTATTTCGAAGTAGTGAACCTTTGATCTAGTGTATGGAATCCATATGTGTGTGTATATATATATATATATATATATATATATATATATATATATATATATACATATATAAAAAGAAATGTTGATATATATATATATATATATATATATATATATATATATATATATATATATGCCTTCAGTCATATATTTATAAGTGTATATGTATTTTAGGTATGTACATTTTATATATATATACATATATATATATATATATATATATAAATATATATACATATATAAAAAAAAATTATATATATATATATATATATATATATATATATATATATATATATATATAGTTAAGGTGTTTGTCTTGCTAGGCTTAAAATGGCTCGCAAGGGCAGTTAGCGTAGTACTAATCTATGATAACTTTGGAAGAGCTATAGTGACTTGTACAGTTCAGATGGTGTACTGGTATGGGGTTCTGACTGCGGCGTACAGGGTCCTAGGTTAAAGATTTGGGAGTGACAGTTTTATTTACATTAATGTTAAATAACCAGACTGCATGATATGGTAGGTATATATATTCTCTTCACTTATCAGACCAATGATCGAGCACATGCATTTGATTGAAGAAACTCCAGCTCTATTCAGTCGACGTCTGCCTGCTCAGAAGATAAAACATCATGGTCTTCTATGTCTTAAGTGGCTTAGTGGTTAAATGCTGTGACTGTTGTGTGTGGGGTCCTGGGTTTGAGACTTGTGATTGACATGTTTTTTCCATTAATTTAAATGACTAGACTGCATGATATGGTAGGTAAAACATCATGCAATTTGATGTCTCAAATGGCTTAGTGGATAGGTGCTTTGACTATGGTGTATGGGGTCCTAGACTTGGGACTGATATTTTTTTCCATTAATTTAAATGACCAGACTACATGATATGATAGGTAAAACATCATGCTATGGTGTGTCTTATATGGCTTTGGCTTAGTGCTTAAGTGCTTTTACTATGGTATATGGGGTTCTGTATTTGAAACTGACATTTTTTTCCATTGATTTAAATAACCAGACTGAATGATGTATTAGATAAACATTATACTTTTCTATATCTCAAATGGCTTAGTGGTTATGTGCTTTGACTATGGTGTACAGAGTCCTGGGTTCAAGGGCTATTTTTCTTTTTGCTACACTTTAAACTTTATTGCAGAGGGGGGAAAATATATGTGTTTTAATTATATTACTAGGGGTATGGACATTGATTTCTGCTCCTTTGTCTGTGGGGGGGGCTGTGTGTAAGTTGTAACACGATAGGGGCTTTGCATTAGCTTACAATTGCACACAACCTGGGTAGGCAGTTAATGATGGGGGAACAAATGGGGACAGATTTTATATATTGCTGTTAGGTATGGGGAATGTGTGCTATCTGCTTACTTTACTTACTTTTTTTTTTTTGTCCATGGACACTAACAGTAGTGTCTGCGGACACACACTCTCGCTGCTGAACATTTCCATGCAGGGGGTGTGTATATTGTAAGAACTTTGCTCTTAGACACCCCCCCGCCATGCTCTTACACATGCCCATGTACGTACTAGGGCACGGCAGCATGCTTTCATACATATGAATGGCGCGCTGCCATGCTGAACATACATGGTCACTTCTGTGCAGGAATAGCTTTTCCTGCACGGAAGAATAGTGAATCCGGGGGTTAATGTTCATATGTACACTGTATATTTTATATTTTTAGAACTCTTTCTTTCTTTATACTTTTCATCCTTTCATTCACAACCATCTTTTAGTTTCAGTCATAACTTCATCCCAATAAGTGATACCTTATCTCAGGTATAATTTTCTTTCTTATCCTATCACAATATCTACCTTATAAAATAATTTTCACATCTATATTATTAAAATGTTCCCCTTATAAGGATATTTTAAATCCATTCCAAAAATTTTTAACTCTCATACAGTCCAACAGAAAAAATAATGTGATGTTTCTGTCAGTTCACATATCTTACATGTTTCATTGATTTTTTTAAATTTCATATTACGTTAAAACAGGTAATTTATACAATAGATTTCTCCACAGGAATGCACCCAATAGAAATTCAAATCTTTTTTGACTTTCTTTAATCACCTGTTTTATTTTACTACACTCCTCATTATTATCCATGGATACACATAATCACTCATTCATTATTTTCTTGTATCAACATTTGCTTTCCACATTTCTATACATTTTCCATAATATTCTTTTCTTTTCATATTCATTTACCTCCGTAATTCCCACTAAACCACAATGTTCTTCCTATCTTTAATATCCAATACAAATGTAAAAAAAAAAACAGGATTAACTAAATTTATCCCACTTATTTTAATTACTATTATATATTTTTCACCTTTTGCAGGATTCAACCTTGGTCCCCAAATAAAACTGAAAAATACATCTAGTAATTTTCTTTCCATACAATTTGGAAACATATACACTCCTCCCAAATATCTCAATTCTCCCAGAGCATATGTATTTGCATTCTTCCTTAATGATAACTTGAATATATTCTACCATTCAGTTTACTTTCTCTTTTTCTGTAATGTATCCCTACATTGCTACTCTACTACCTTGTATTTCCCAAATTTTATCCCAACAAACAAATGTATTCCCTATTAAATATAATTCCTCCAATCTTTGAAACATCTCCAAATCCTTTATTTTGTTTTATTTCATCTTAACTCTACATTCTTTGACAAATGTCCATCCTGACCAAAATCTCCTTCACCTACAACTTATTTTTAATAATCATTACTGTATTATCAGCATGAAGTAACATAATTGGTAATCCTACCCAATTGCTTACCTCCCATCTTTCCTCTGCTATCTCACACGTCTACACAATTGCATTCATTACCATAACAAACAAGCATATACTTAATGGCACCCTTGCTAAACTCTTCTTTCCATCTTAATTTGTTTCCTATCTTTCCATCCATCCATCCATCCATCCATCCATCCATCCATCCATCCATCCACTATAATCAACATTCATGACCTTTTATAAACAGAGCAAATAACATTTAATATTTTCCCACCTATTCAATAATCTTCCAAGATATTTACATTTCCTATGACTAATGCTATCAAATGCCATCTCCACATTACCAACATTTTTTCCTTTCTTCTCCTTAATATATAATCTACATCTTCAACCAGTATCAGCATCATATTCACCCCTCTTTCTCTCCTACAATACGCACACTCATTCTTGACTTCCTCACAAATTCTCATTAATCTTTTTGAAATAATTTTCATCAATATTGTACAATCTGTATTGCTTAATGTTACAGGCCTCCAAATTCTTATTTTCTCCCTTTCTCCCTTTTCCATACAAATTTCATTGCACCAAAAAAAAAAAAAAATTTCCCCCTCTTCTTTACCTTTTCCCATACATTCATTTAACAAATTCAGAAATCCTTTTTTTTTCATGCTTTGACATTCGTTTATAAAAATCATACCCTAGCCCATATGGTCGAGGTCCAGGCATGTCATTAGCCCCATCAATTATTTCTTCCATTTTCTCTTTTCTGATGTCATTCTCTAATTCTTTTAACAATTCATTTATTTTTTTTTACTTTTCCAAAATCTCTTTCCATCACTTCCCTTTTATATACTATCCTTAACTTACCTGTCAACAGTTCCTATAATTTCATCTTGTTTATACATCAGTTCCTCTTTTTCATCCTTCGTTTTACTTTATATTTTCATAAAATGGAGACACCTCTTCTTTTTCCCCATTCACTACAAATCTTTGAATATTTTTTTATTTTGCCCTTATTATATACAATCAGAATCCTCTCTTCCCCTTCAAAATTCTCATCACCTAATTCAGACATGCTTTTAAACCTTTCTTTTTGTTTCTTATATATTCTTTTTCCTTCCTTCTCTTTGCCTTCTCTACCAGAATGTGAATCTTTTTTACATTTCTTTACATACAGTCTAAAAGTATGTTATGTTTCTATAAAATAATGTTGTGTTATGCTCTTCCCATTATCTTATTCTTTCCTTTAATAAAGGCTCTGTATTACACATTTTCCCTTGTAATGTTTTTATTTCTTTTCCTCCATCACCAGCTAGTGACTTGAAAACAGTAGGGAGATGTCCCCAATGCCCTGACCTATGTTCCCCTGATCTAGTCAATATGAATACCACATTTATATTTTATATGTATATATATATATATATATATATATATATATATATATATATATATATATATATATACACACACACACACACACACACACACACACACACACGCACACACACACACTCTCACACACACACACACACACACACGCACGCACACACACACACACACACACACACACACACACACACACACACACACACACACACACACACACACACACACACACAGATAATCAATCTAACTACTTTTTAATTTGACTACACGATGACCAATTTTTACCAGATTACATTCTCTGCATTTGAAAGTTGTGCCAGTTATCAGTTTCATTCCATTAATAACATCTGAGTTATTACTTCAAACCAAAGTGTTACAATTCATTCAGTGAGTTAATTTTTGACTTCAATGCAGTGCACATACAGACATTAATCTGGATAACCCCTTGTTTTAAAATGTTTCTTTAACTCATTTAATGCTATTTCTCTTTAGGAATAATCAATGACATTTCAAACAGTATATATTATCTGAGTATTACAGTTGAGAGGTCTCATGTTTTAGACCATTAATTGCAATGTCTTTCCTATAGAGTATTTGCTAGTCTTGCCAACAACAGCATCTAAGATGTTTGCCTTGTCATCAGTGTCCTATATTCAGTCATCAAAAGTAAACAACATATTACCAGTACATCCAAAACTAATTTAACTAATTTCATGCAAATTTGCTCTGGACTGCACAGTAACTTTCAATGAGTGGAGCCTAAGCTTTTTGATAGAATCAAATTATGTCCTCATATTTCAAGCAAAAGTACAAATTTTCACAGCAAAATGTTCTCCGGTTCGATTCTTGGCTGGAGCGCCTTCTGTGTGGAGTCTGCATATCCTCCCTGCGGTCAAGTGATGTTTAAAAACATGCAGGTAGGTGCGTGCATGAATGGGTGTGCCTTCTTTAAAGGTTGGGCGTTGGGCTGGCACCTCAGCACCGTAAAAATCCACTGCCAGTCATTAGCAGACCGGAGTTCTGCTGTGGTGACCCCTAACTGGGAAAAGCCGAAAGACTAAAGAAGTGTAAATGGCAAACTATTTGGCACAAATTATTTTTATAGTGATAGTAGTCTTTAGGTTCTAGGTTTTAATATTTTGTAAACAATGTAGAATATGACTACAGCCACTCAAGTTACATAATATTGTTAATAGCATTTTGTTCATCTAGCTGAGAGCTTTAATATGAGGCTAAGCATTTCTGTCTGTGCTACTTGGTTGTTGAGATATTTAGAAAAGGATGAAATTTATGACATTGTAAATAAATATTATATGAACAACAATTGATATCTCTTTACCTGCACTAGACAGAGGCCAAATATCAACACAGTTGTGTTTGCCATTGTGTAATATTTAAGATTTAAGATTAATACTTTGTATCTAGCATAGTTTTGAAATTATGAATGCAAATATAAACAAGCAATATTTGATAGGACAGAACTGCAGAAGCACCTACAGGCATCATGTGGCTGTAATGAGTTAAAGACTCTCACTAGCTGACCTAGTGATACACATGTAACAGAATGACTGGCATTGCTTGGTTTTGAATCTTATCATTGCCAACTAAAATATTATGGATGATAGCACTGTCTCCACTTGTCATAGGACATCTTACAAACAATATGCTTCTGACTGTGTGAGGCATAGGATAAAGGCCTTAAATCCATTCCACTGTCCAGAACAGGTCTGCTGGCTACTTGTGGGATGGTCTTTAAAGTCAAAAATGTAAAGTGCACACACATTTGATTCAATAACCAGTTCACGAAATGTAACCTGGCCCCAAGAGTATAAAGAGAGATGTGCATTACTGTTCTAGGTATGGGCTTCCACCATCCACACCTAGACTAGGACTGCCCACTGATCACTTCATGTGTTGAACCTTTGGCCTAGCACCCCTAGCCCATTTATCACCACTATGTCTGTGAACTGAAGTGCATTTTGGTGCCTCTTGCCCACAGTAACCACTTTGCAAATGCATTATTATTTTCACACAGACATATAATTCCAAGAATGCTGGCAGATTTCGCCAATTACTCATAGCGCTCTTCCTGGCACTATAGTATTGCCATCACCCTAGTTAGGGCTACAGACCCATCCACACCAGCTACTCAATACTCTTGATTTAGCCAAATATTAAAAAATAAAAGTTAATATATGTCACTGATAAAATGCTCACATGATCTAGCTAATTGGAGGTGGAAGCCACAGCTTTATTAAATGGCAGTGCTAAATAATGATTTGTATGTTTTTTTTTTCTTTTTTATACATTTGTTAACTGGATAAGCACCCTGAACACAAGTGTTCATTTTTATGGTAAGCCAGGAGAACTGTCAGGTGTAGTGACTTCCTCTGAGTCATATACTAAACTGTAATAATGCCTATATGAATAATAAATGCCTGCTACAGCAGCTGTTGTTGGCAAAACTGGTAATTAGGAAAAAAAGCACAGACATAGATTAAATATTCAGAGGTCAAAGCAGTGCACAGAGACAAAGTAGTCAGTTATAGAGACAAAAATATTGAATATTTAAAGAAAAAATATATCAAATCTATTAAATGAATTGAATTGATTCTAGCCATTTTTTAGTATACTTTATGCCCATACAGCCTGCAAAAGGAACATCATGGGCTATTGCCAGAAGTGCCTGTTGCATGGGTGCTACCAACTGCTGTATTATATCTTTCTCTAGCCCTTCTTCATAGATTCATTCCCTCTATAACCATCGTTTGTCCCAGTATATGGCTGCCTCTACCTCTGAGCATCTGGAGTCACCTTGGCAACCTCACACAAGTCCTTTAAAATAGAGTCTGATAACTAAGCATGCCTCATTTCCTTCTTGGGGACCCTTCTTAGCTTCCTTTCCAAATGAAGCCAGTTACCATCTCCCAGTGGTGGTAATGGCCTCTTTCCTCTTTACCAATAGAGGATATAGACTTTTGTGATGGTTAGATACAACTGGTATCACCAGATAACCCACCACTGTTGTAGTGGGTGTCCTGCCTGCTACTTCCAGAGATATTTGTTTCCCATGCTGCATCCGTTAACAATTAGACCAAGCATGCCTTTTTGGTTAGATATGAAATGTTTAACCCCCAAAACCTAGGCATGTACCAGAAACTGTGGCTTCCTCCTTTTCCTGTATAGTTTATTGTGAAGGCTTAGGCTGCCACCATAGGTTC
>NC_056726.1:193146260-193173760 GCF_019279795.1 Protopterus annectens
TCCATATCACAAAGCTTCAATTTTCTTGATTTTTGTATTACATTTTGTTTAGTCTCTTCCCACATATTCTTAGCTGCCACACTAGAATAATTTTAATCCATATTCCTAAATACTTCATTTTATCATGTCCCCATAAATACGGATACTGCTGAACCAATTTGTGTGTGGGTACATAATTTACTGCTATTGCCTTTGTTTTAGCTTCATTAATGTTCATAGGTTCATAGGTTCATAGGTTGGTACTAGGCTATCAGCCCTAGGGCCTATACAAGCCTAGCCATAACAATTCCCTGGCTATTTCTTCCCACATTATTTACTTTCCTGGACCCCTGTCTAGGCGACTGATGTGATCCCTGGGGTGAATTTCCTTTCTCCCATCCAATCGTCAAGGTTCCTCTTGAAGAGGTCCAAAGAGGCACTCTGCTTGACATGTATGGGCAATCTATTCCAGAGTCTGGGGAGTCTCTGGGTCAGGAATCTATCTCTCCAGCATGTTTTGTTTATTGTGATGACAAGGTTTAGATCCCTGGAGCGTGTAGCTCTGAGGGATTGGGATTTCTTTAAGTGTAGCATGTCCAACAGCTCTGGGTTTGACATGGCCTTGTATGTTAAGCAGAGATTGCCTCTGAGTAGATGATATGCGACAGAGTATAGCTGGAGTTTTTAAGGTCAGCGTAGGGCATCTGCTTTAGGCCTGTGATTCTTTTAGTGAGGTATTTCTGAGGCCTTTCCAGTTGTTGCAGATGTCTTGAGAGATACATACCAAATGGGGCGTTGTATTCTATAATGGGTCTAATAAGGGATGAGTACAGTGGGACAATGACCTCCTTTTTTCTGGATGAAAAGCCCTTTGTGATGAGGTGTGCCACATAGAAGGATTTCCTGACTGTTGTGGCGATGTGGTTATCGAAAGTGAGACCACTGTCGACCTGCGTCCCTAAGTCTCTTATCACACTTTCTGTGTTTAGTGTACTGCCACCTATATGGTAATTCATGGATACATGTTTTTTCCCAAAGGGGATAACAATACATTTCTTGGCATTGAGCTTGAGCCCATGACTCTGGAACCAAGCATCTGTTTCTGTAAGGCCCTTTTGTAGAGTATCCACATAATTTGGGGATTCAATAATGGCTCCCAGTTTGCAGTCATCTGCAAACTTTGTTAGCCAGAGTCCCTTAGTGTTGACCTGTACTTCAGAGAAGTAGATGCCAAACAAGAGCGGCCCCAGGACTGAACCCTGAGGTACTCCACTTGTCACTTGTCTTGAACTGGATTTGGAGTCGGCTACTTTTACAGTGTGGGTTCTATCAGTAAGCCATTTAGCAACCCATTGGGTGACATAGGGATTAATGCCCAACTTAGTAAGCTTATCTATGATTCCAGAGTGGGGGGTGGTGTCAAAGGCCTTGGCAAGGTCTAGATAGGCTGTGTGGACCACCTTACCCTTGTCCATGGCTCTGGAGACTGATTCAAAGAAGTCAATCAGGTTCAGGAGACAAGATCGGCCCTTCACAAACCCAAACTGGGTGGTTTCCAGTGTTTGAAGGTTGCCAATGTCTTTGTTTATAAGTTCCATGATAATACGCTCCATGGCCTTGCAGATAAGGCTTGTCAGACTGATGGTACGGTAGTTTCTGGGATCCAAGGTGGATCCCCCCTTGTGGATTGGGATAACTGTAGCTCTGCGCCACTCAGTGGGCACGAAACCTGAGGTGAGGCTATGATTAAACATGACACTTAGGTGAGGTGCCAGTTCATATTGTAGTTTATGTAGTACACAGCCTGGGATGTCATCTGGTCCCATGGATGCTGTATTCTTGGCTTTAGAGAGTGCGTTTTGTACCTGTGTGGCCGTTATTACTGGAATTTGGCAATCTTCCGGTATTGAGGTGGGCCATTTAGGGGGTGAGAGGGGGGTGAAGTTGGTACTGAATCGATCTGCCAGGATATTGGCAATATCCTTCGGATCAGTATATTTAATGCCATTCTGTTTTAGCTCAGAGCAGATCTGAGCATTGCCATTTAGATTCTTGACATAGTTATAGAATGCTTTGTGGTTGTCTTTGGAATCTTTGGCAATTTTATTTTCGTGACTAGCTTTGGAGGATTTTATGAGGCATCTCAGTTTCTTACTGAGGCTAGTAAGGGAGTTTTTTGCATCCTGGGATTTTCCTCTTTTCTGCAAAAGTTTCTTCCTTTTGTTGTAAAGTTTGTTTATGGCAGGGGACCACCAGATTGGCTTCCTTTTTGGATGAGAGCATTTTGGTTCTATTTGGGATGGCACGATTCATGCATGAGTGGATGTGCTCGTACAGTGCCTTAGTGTAGGATTCAGCAGTTGAACTTTCAGTTCCCGTCTGCATGGGTGTCATGAAGTTTGTCACTTCTGACTTGAGTAGCATGAAGTTGGCTTTGGAGAAGTTTTTTATGGTGGTTTCTTTACTGGGGGGTGGGATGTGGATGTTAAGGGTGATTAGCTTATGGTCAGACCTGACTAACGAGGGGGTGACCATAGGTATGGAGCATTGATTTCTCATGTTGGTAATAACCAGGTCTAGGATACTGGAGCCCCTGGTGGGACAATGGATTAGTTGATCCAGGGCGTTGGAATTTATGAATTCCAAGAACCGTTGCGCAAAGGTGTTGGGACATGAGTAGTTTTCCCAGTTAATGGCAGGGTAGTTAAAATCACCCAGTATTAGGGTGTTTGGTTCTATCTTAATATTTTCCAGTATGTTTAGAAAGGTGTAGTGAGAATCTTGGGGTATGGTGGGGGATCTGTAGCAAGCTACAATTTGGATTGCAGTCTTACCTAGTGTTAGTTGCACTTGGAGAATTTCAGACACATTGTGTTGGCCAACTAGACTGGTGGTGTGAATATCCTTGGTGAATATTGACACTCCTCCACCTTTAGTGTTTCGGTCCTGGTTTGGTGGCCGAAAAGTGTGGTAAGAGTTGTAGCCTGGTATTGCAGGGTGCTCTCTGGAGCCTTGAACCAGGTCTCAGTTACTGCATAGATATCGATGTTCTCCATTTTTAGGAGTGCCACAGAGAGTGCATTTTGAGGTTTAGACTTCTAGCATTGAGTAGCATTACCTTCAGATTTTGCATGCTTGTACCTGTTACGGTGGTGGTTTTGTCCTTTGAAGTTTGCCTAAAAAAGGCACTATAGGGGTGGCAAGAGCCTTAGCCAGTAACCTGAATCCCAGGGGCGACAGGTGCAGACCATCTCTGGCAAAGCATCGTGGTCTGTCAATCATGTCATCCCAGGCAGACAGATACTGGATCCCCTTTGAATGACACCATACGCTTAGCCAATTGTTGAAGTCAATCATTTTATCCTTATATTGTGGTATCATTCTGGGCGAAGGCACGATGCTACTCAGGGCTAGGGTCATACCTGCCTGGGCTACATGATCCAAGAGCTCTTCCATGTCTCTTTTCATGTAGTCTAGGGAGGTATGTCTCAAGTCATTCACTCCAACATGGACAGTGACCGAGTCATATTTGTACTTGTTGTGGAGTGACTTGAGTGCATGCGTTATGTGGCGGATCCTGGCACCCGACAGGCAGCTGACTGTAATTTTCTCTTATTCAACATGGTGAGTGGGGCATCAGTGTGCCGGACTATAGAGTCACCTATGACTAAAGTGTTAGGTACATTGTCTTGCCTTAGGGGCTGTTGCTGGGTGGCACACTGGTGTTGTGAACTATGTGACACATTGGTTGTGATTGGTGTTTGTTTGCGTTTCAGCTTCAGAGGTCTTTGTTGCTTGGGCAGGTTACAGTTAAGGGCCTCTGCATATGTGGATTTAGTGTTGCTATATGTGGGTGTTGGTGTTGCGGGTTTAGAAGGGCTATGTGTTGCTTGAGGTGTAGTGTGGGTGTTAACCTTCTCCTCTTGACTGTTTAGCACAATCTTGGGTGGAGAGAGCTTTGCTTCCATTTTGGCTATGTAAGTGCATCTCTCACAGGTTGTAGTGTTGGGTGGTAGGAGGAGAGGGTTGTCTGTGTACATGAGGCAATTGCTGCATTGCCCCAGTATGCCCAAATTCACCAGGTGGACAGGAGAAATCACAGGAAGCTGACCCTTGGACATGCCTGGTTTGGGGCTTTTTTTTTTCTTTGTAAAGTATAGGAGCTGTTTCCTTAGCAAGGTACTTTGCAATTATAGGCTGTTTAGTGCCTACTATTAATTTCTCCTTGTTAACAAGGAGAGTTCAGTGTTTGTATGAGTTTAAGGCTTCCTAGTGCTTTCCAGCAGGTATTAGAGAAAGTGCTAGTCACAGGGATGCTTAAAGGTAAGATTGAAAAGAATGCACTCTGCAGTGTGCACTAGAGAAGTTAGATGTGAAAGTAGGTAACTTGAGTTTTACCTGTTTAAAAAGTTAAGGTTTAGTGGAGGGTTACTATTTTTAAAACAGCAAGATGGATTGAAAGGGGTGGTCACTTTTTTTATTTTGGTACTATGAAATACTGTAGGATGGCCAATAAATTTAAATAATTGAAGGGGTGGGATTTCAAAACTGATGATTTTGTGATTACTCACATAAGCCAGTGAAAGTAGAGAGAAATGAGATATATGGTCAGATTAACATAAGAGGCGGGCAACTAGAAAGACAGTGGTATTTTTCTGCCTGACTCAGAACAGAGAGTTGTATCCTGAAAATATTTGAAACTGTTTCAAAATGTTCAGAGAAAAGGTCAAAAGGAGTGCACATTCCTAGGCTAAAAGAAGCATATCTATAACTTTACAAATGTGTTTGCAGTATGAAATAAGAGTGAAAATATATTACATGTTTAAATCAGTTTTCTCTAGTCTGGAACCACCTTATACCACAACACCCATCATCAGTAAAATTAAAAAAAATTGAAACATTTTTCAAAGCTACTTTCTTAAGGTTCATAGGTTGTTACTAGGATAATGACCACTAGGGCCCTTACACGCCTAACTCTGCACCCCAAACCATTTAGGTTCCCAAGTATCATAGGTGCCTATATTGGGAGCAGGGTTGCCAGATTTCCAGCAACCCAGGTAGGGACAAAAAAAAAAAAAAAGATGGTCTCTCACGAAGTGAAGACCAAAAAAAAAAAAAAAAAAAAAGGTATGTTCCGCATTAAAGAACTGAGCTCACTCTGCCTGCAATAAACACTGAGCTTCTCGTGTTTAATGCATTGCAGTTCCACATTAAACACGAGAAGCTCCGTGTTTAGCTTTTGATTAGCTTGTATACGGCATATGGGCCAATCAAAATGCAAACACGGAGCTTCTCGTTTTAATGCGAACACAAGAAGTCTGTTTAGCAATTTTTGATTGGCCCGTATGCCAGGTATACGGGTCAATCAAAAAAAAAAAAAAAAAACAAACAAAGTGGAGGCTGGCCGGGATTTAACCCGGCAGGGCGGGACTCGGGATCAGGCTACTGATCTCGGGACAGTCCCGCCCAAATAGGGACGTCTGGCAACCCTGATTGGGAGGCATGTCAGCAGGGAGGTAACTAAGGATTTGTAGAGGGGTGTTAGAATAAAACTTTACTTAATGATGGCCACTGCCTATAAGAGACATGAGGGGGTCAGACTGGGGGTAAATTTATGATTTCCCATACAATTATCAGGGTTTAATTAGAATAGGGTCAGGGATGATCTATGTTTTAAGTGGATGGGGGAGCATATTCCATAGTGTGGCTTTCCTTTGGGGCACAATATGTCCCTCCATCATTTCCTGTTTATGTCACATGTGAAGTTCATTTCCCTGGATCTAGTATTTCTGATGCTGTTTGTTTTGCTCATATGCAATGTATCCATCACTGCTGAGTTTGAGGAAGCCCAATAATCCAGGCAAGGATCCCTCTTGGCAGTCTGTAGGAGACTGAATACAGTGACAGAAACTTTAAGCAATTAATGTTGGACAGGGTATTCATACCCTGAATTCTCCTGTCCATAAAAGGGAAGTCACCCCTGATCATTATTAGTAAAAAAATATGAGCACTCATAAAATCAACTAAGGCCAATTTTGAGAGAAAAATTGCCATGGATTCAAAGGACAATCATAAGGCCTTTTTCAGCTATGTTAGGAACCTGGGTGGAAACTCACAGATATGCTCAGAATTAGTCCAAAATGATACAAAAATCACTGAACCCACAGACATTGCCAACATACTGGCAGACAGGTTCAGTGCAAACTTCACCCCCCTCCCCCCCCCCTAAAGGAGAGATAACTATCCCAGCCGAGTGTAGCCTCCCGACATCTCAAATGCGCAGGTGAAAGCTGCTCTCTCTAAAGCTAAAACACAGCATCAATGGGACCGGATGGCGTCCCGGCTGTGTGCTACACGAGCTAAATGAGGAATTAAACCCGCACATAAGGCAGCTGTTTAATCTCAGCCTTACCACAGGATACGTGCCCAAGGAGTGGCGTCGGCAACTGTGGTCCCACTCCACAAAGGTGGCGCCTCACGGACCCTGGTAATTACCGCCCATAAGCTTAACAAGTCTAGTCTGCAAAGCTATGGAGAGGATCATAATGGAGCTCATAAACAAAGATATAGGGACTTGCAGACATTGGACCCGACCCAGTTTGGCTTTGTCAAGGGAAGATCATGCCTTTTGAACTTGGTCGACTTCTTCAAATAGTCACCAAGGCCATTGATGAGGGAAAGGCAGTCCATACAGCCTACCTTGACCTTGCAAAGCTTGACACAATACCCCACTCGGTATTGTAGAAAAACTTACCAGCTTAAATGTAAACCCATATGTCACAAGATGGGTTGCAAACTGGCTTAAGGACAGAACCCACAGGGTTAGAGTTGCTGGCGCTGTGTCAGACTCCAAGCCGGTCACAAGTGGTGTCCCACAGGGCTCGGTCCTTGGCCCCTATTGTTTGGCATCTACTTCTCAGAAGTACAGGCCAACATGGGAGGACTTTGGCTGACAAAGTTTGCAGATGACTGCAAACTGGGCCATAGTGGAAAGTGCATCGGACACGGATATCCTTCAGAAGGGACTCACGGAAACAGATAGCTGGTGCCAGAGCCATGGCCTGAAGTTAAACGCCAAAAATGTATAGTCATACCCTTCGGGAAAAACAAGGTAACCCCAAGCTACCATATAGGTGGAAATCCACTAAGCACAGAAGAGGTTATCAGGGACCTGGGGACCCAGGTTGACAGTGGCCTTTCTTTGACACTCACATTGCTAAAGTGGTTAGAAAGACCTTCTACATTGCCCACCTGATCATGAAGGGATTCACATCCAGATCTAGTGAGGTCATTGTTCCCCTGTACTCTTCACTTATCAGACCAATGATCGAGTACAATGCCCCATTCGGGATGTATCTCACCCGACATCTGCAGCAATTGGAGAGACCCCAAAGTTCCTCACCAAAAGGATAAAGGACTCCAAAATCTGTCATATGCTGCCAGATTGAAGAAACTCCAGCTCTATTCAGTCGCATACCGTCTGCTCAGAGGTGACATGTGCCTGACATACAAGGCCATGTCCAACCCGGAATTAATGGACATGCTCCACCTCAAAAAATCCAAATCCACCAAAACCACTAGAGCAAGCGACTTAAACCTTAGCACGGATATAAATAGGACGTGCTGGAGGGATAGATTTATCACTCAGAGACGTCCTGTGCTGTGGAATAAAATCCCGGTCCATGTGAGGCAGAGCACCTCGCTGACTCTGTTCAAGAGAAATCTAGACCTGTGGATGGGAGATCGTAGGTTTACCCCGGGAATCACCTCTGGGTCACTGCTGGACAGAGGCACAACAAACTAATGGGCACAGTATTTTTTCATATAAGGGGTGGCGTAAGCCACAATAATTTGGGCTAGGCTTATAAATGCCTTAGGGCAGATAGCCTAGTATAAACCTATGAACCTATGAACCTATGAGAAACATTTTTAGGCATACCAACTGTTGCAAGTGCCTAGTTAGACACATGCCAAAAGGAGTATTGTGTTTAAGGATAGGTCAAATAATGGCTGAGTAGAGTGATCCTATGGCTTCCTTGGATCTGGATGCCATACTATTACCTATAAGTTGGAATAGAATTATTTTCTTATTATCTTAGCTATGTGTTGATCAAAGGCCAGATTGCTGTCTATATATGTTCTCAGATCCCTTCCTACTGGGTCGACTCTTAGGGGTATTTTATTAATGTAGTAATTAACTCAGGGTGACAGTTTCCCAAAGGGCATTATAATAATTTTTTTAGCTTTGAGTTTCAGACCATGGCATTGATATCAGTCATTTGTTTGTGTTATACCCTCTTACAAGATGTTGGTGTCTTGGTGGAATTTATGATAGCTCACAGTTTATGGTTAGCTGTGAACTTGGTGAGCCAGAAGCCTTTAATGATAGCCTTGACTTCCATGATGTAGATGACAAACAAGGCCTGGTCCAACATGGAGCACTGGGGCACTCTGCTGGTGACTGATCTCTTGGCAAAGGTGATTTCATGATCCTGACTTCTTGGGTATTGTCTATGAGCCAGACAGCAATCCATTGAGTTATGTAGGGATTAATGCATTGCTCAGAGAGCTTGTCAACAATGCCTGAATGGAGTATTGTATCAAATGCCTTGGCCAGGTCAAGATAAGCAATATGTACTGTTTTAACCTCATCTGTTCCCTCAGTGAACCTCTCAAGGAAGCTAAACACTTTAAGTAACTAACAACTAACAACTAACTCGGGGGGGAAATTGCAATCCAAATTGTAGCTTGCTACAGATCCCCCACCATGCCCCAGGATTCCCACTCCTCTTTTCTTGATGTACTGGAAAATATTAGGGTTCAACCAAATACCCTAATAATGGGTGATTTCAACTACCCCACCATTAACTGGGAAAACTACTCATATACCAGCTCCTTCACACAATGCTTTCTGGAATTCATAAACTCCAGTGCCATGGATCAACTTATCCACACCCACACCAGGGACAAGAATATCCTTGACCTAATCATTACCAACATGAGTGACCAGTGTTCCACACCTGAAGTCAACTCCTCACTGGTCTGATCCGACCACATCCTGCCCCCACCCCCCATCAAGGAAACCACAGTAAAACATTTCTCCAAAGCCAACTTCATGCTTCTTAAGACAGAAGTGGTGAACTTCATGACATCCATGCACATGGGCAATACAGTTACGACTGCTGAATCCTACACAAATGCACTCTATAAGAACTTACATGAGTGCATGGATCGTGCTATCCCAAACAGAACCAAAACGCTATCCTCCAAAAAAAAAGAAGCCAATCTGGTGGTCCCCTGTCATAAACAAACTGTACAACAGAAGGAAGAAATTGTTGCAAAAGAGAGTAAAATCCCATGATTGAAGGAGCTCCCTGGTCAGCCTCAGTAAGAAGCTGAGATCCCTTATAAGATCCTCCAAAGCTAGCTACGAAAACAAAATCACCACTGATTCTAAGGACAACCACAAAGCATTCTATAGCTATGTCAAGAATCTCAATGGCAACACCCAGATCTGCTCTGAGTTACAGCACAACAACATGAAAATTACAGAACCAACTGATATTGCCAACATCCGGGCAGATAGGTTCAGTGCTAACTTTACCCCCCCCCACTCACCCCCTAAAGGGCCCATATCTATACAGGAAGAATGCAGTGTCCCTGTAATCACAACTACACAGGTAAAAGCTGCACTCTCTAAAGCCAAAAACACAGCATCCATGGGACCAAACAACATCCCAGGTTGAATTTTACATGAACTTCAGAATGAACTGGCTCCCCACCTAAGCATCATGTTCACTCATAGCTTCACATCAGGTTTTGTGCCCACTGAATGGTGCACAGCAACAGTTATCCCACTCCACAAAGGGGGAGCCACCACTGATCCCGGGAACTATTGCCCTATTAGCCTGATGAGCCTTGTCTGCAAGGCCATGGGACGTATCATCATGGAACTCATAAACAAAGACATTGGTAACCTCCAAACTCTGAATCCCACCCAGTTCAGGTTTGTGAAAGGCAGATCATACCTCCTGAACCTGATGGACTTCTTTGAGGCAGTCACCAAAGCCATAGATGAGGGTAAGGTGGTTCACACACCATATCTTGACCTCGCCAAGGCTTTCGACACCATCCCCATTCTGGAATTATAGCTAAACTCACTAAACTAGCTATAAATCCCTACGTCACAAGATGGGTTGCCAACTGGCTCACTGACAGAGCCCACACTGTAAAAGTTGCACACTCCAAATCTGACCTCAAACCAGTGACAAGTGGAGTACCACAGGGTTCAGTCCTGGGACCTCTCCTGTTTGGTAGCTACTTCTCTGAAGTACAGGCTAACACAGAAGGCCTCCAGTTAGTGAAGTTCGCAGATGACTGCAAACTAGGAGCCATATTTGAGTCCCGAAATGATGTGGAAATCCTACAGAAGTGCCTCGCTGAGACAAATGCCTGGTGTCAGAGCCATGGCCTCAAGCTCAATGCCAAAAAGTGCATTGTCATCCCCTTTGGTAAAAACTCTGTACCCATGAACTACTACATAGACAGCAGTCTACTTAACACCGAATGTGTGATAAGAGATCTTGGGACCCAGGTGGACAGTAGTCTGTCCTTTGATAGTCACATTGCCACAGTAGTCAGGAAGTCCTTCTACGTGGCACACCTCATCATAAAATGGTTCTCATCCAGGAAAAAAGAGGTCACTGTTCCCCTCTACTCGACACTAATTAGACCCATTATAGAGTACAACGCCCCTTTTGGCATGTACATCACAAGACATCTGCAGCAGCTAGAAAGGCCACAGAAGTACCTCACAAAGAGGATTACTGGCCTCAAACAGATACCCTACACTGACCATCTCAAAAAACTCCAGCTTTACTCTGTAGCATATTGCCTACTCCGAGGTGATCTCTGCCTAACATATAATGCTATGTCAAACCCAGAGCTGTTGGACATGCTACACCTAAAGAAATCCCAATCTCACCAATCTACACATTCTGGGGACCTAAACCTTGTCACCACAATAAACAGGACATGCTGGAGGGATAGATTCCTGTCCCAGAGACTTCCCATACTCTGGAACAGGCTACCCATCTATGTCAAGCAAAGTTCTTCATTAGCACTCTTCAAGAAAAATCTTGATGAGTGGATGGGAAATAGGAAATACACCCCAGGGATCACTTCTGTGTCTCTGCTCGACAGTTGCACAGAAAAATAACTTTCTTGGGTGGCATAAGCCAGGGAACCTTATTGACTAGGGTTACACAGACCCTCAGGCCGATAGCCTAGTACCTACCTATGAACCTATGAACATAAGTAGGCATCATATTTTCTTAACAAAGCCAAACTGGGATGAGTTCAGTTTCTGCAGGTTGCCAATGTCTGTGTTTATCATTTCCATGATAATTAATTCCATGGCTTTGTATATTAGACTTGTTAGACTGATGGGTTTGGAGATTCCTGGGCTGGTTGAGGGTGCACCCTTATGAAGAGGAATGACTGTTGCAGTCCTCCATTCACTTAGAACATAGCCTGTTTCAAGGCTCTAGTTGAAGAGTGCCTCAAGTGGTCCTGATGTGTCATGTTTTTGACTGTTCAAAAGATAATAATAAATCCAATCGCTAGGAACAGTCCACAATATAAAAAAAAAAACACACACACTCCAGTTCCTAAGGGCACTACGCGCCCAGCACAAGCAGCACAGATTCAGTACTCAGTCGTCAGGTTAAAACTGAAGAATTTAATTCTTAAAACACAATAAAGACGTTAAGCGCTTTCATCACTCCATGACTTCATCAGAACAATAATAATTCCACTCAAATCCCATTTATATGCACTTCACATCACGTGACACTCACTTAATAAACCACCTGACATAATTAAAAAATTAAAAGTGCTGAACGCATTTAAAAACCTTCATTATCCCCTCCCCATACAAATATAACACATTATTCTAAAAACATACCAGATATGCACTTGAAAAAAATGCAATACATATAAAAGCTCATTTCATGTTACACAAATTAATTATATACATTTCCAAAATTCATATCTTGTTGATAGTCATACACTTGTCATAACAAACTCATATGCATTGTAAACCAATTACATATACCCTAAGTTACCCAGAGTTGTCCAATATAGGTTTTATGGAAATATGATCATTTATTCCCGGGTACACAGAGGCATTAAGTCTAATTTGCCACCTGACTTCCTTATCGCTAACTGCCTTTTTAATATCACCCCCTCTCACATTACCCTTGACCAGTTCCAATATACCAAATTTAAATGTCGAGCATTCCTTGCTATATTTCAGGTGCTTCCAAAGGGCATTGTTCTCATCATTTTTCCTGATGCTGTAGTAGTGATCATAGATCCTATTACGCAAACACCTAATGGTTTTGCCTATGTAATAGCATGGACATTGTGTACAAAAAGCCAGATATACTAGATTTTTTGTCCTACAGTTCCCTCTACAAAAAACTATTTTGGCTTTGTTGTAATTTTGTAAAGTGATAGTTGTACCATCAAAGATATATTGACATTGCTGGCAAGTGCCACATTTTTTAGTTCCCACACAGTCACTACCTTTGTTTAAATCATACTTCCTTTCCAACAATGATTTCATGTTAGAACCATTCTTGTAAACAAAGTCGGGCTCTTTCCCCAATATTCTCAATATATCACTGTCAGCCTTTAAAACTGTCCAGTTCCTCTGAACAATATCTTTTATGTCCCTACTATGTATTGAGTGCTGTAAAATACATGCCCTCTTAAATTTACTACTGTCAGCATCAGTGTCAGTTGTAGCAACATCAGGTCCTTTGTCCAGGCCAAGCCTTGATCCTAATAAAGGCTTGTACTTAACTCCCCATTCCTTCCTTACATACTCACTACATCAACTATCATATCCATAGGGTAACCCCTCTCACTAAAAATATTTTTTACCTTCCTCATCTCTACCTCCAAGTCATTGGCATTAGATGTCATCCGGGCCACCCGGATACATTGCCCTTTTATGATGTTCCTTTTTTGGGCCCAAGGATGGTTGCTGGAAAAATGTAAATAGGAATTACTAAAAGTATTTTTCCTATATATATTTGACTTGAATTGCCCATCCTGTATAGTAATTCTCACATCCAGATAGGGACTAGTTACCTTGTCCATATTGAAGGTAAATTTAAAACTCTCACTACAAGAGTTTAGGTAGCCACAAAATTTATTTAACTCATCACTATTGCCCTTCCAGAGTAAAAATATATCATCCAAAAAATGAAGGTAACAGGTAACATACTTATACCATTCAGATTTTAAAATATGCTCCTTTTCCCAATCGAATACCACCAAATTAGCATAAATGGGGGCACAAGCTGCCCCCATCGCTACTCCCTTGATCTGCTGGTGGTATTCCCCTTCGTAATAGATATAATTGTGTGCCAAAACAGTCTCCATGAACTCCAAAATCAATATATTTTTGTCTCCGGATGTCATACCAAGACTATAAACACTCTCATGAAATCTGGCCAAACCTTCCTCTTTAGGTATGTTCGAAAATAGATCAATGATATCAATAGTCACCAGCCATACCCAACAATAGTGGGGAAAGAGCCCAACTTTGTTTACAAGAATGGTTCTAACATGAAATCATTGTTGGAAAGGAAGTATGATTTAAACAAAGGTAGTGACTGTGTGGGAACTAAAAAATGTGGCACTTGCCAGCAATGTCAATATATCTTTGATGGTACAACTATCACTTTACAAAATTACAACAAAGCCAAAATAGTTTTTTGCAGAGGGAACTGTAGGACAAAAAATCTAGTATATCTGGCTTTTTGTACACACTGTCCATGCTTTTACGCAGGGAAAACCATTAGGTGTTTGCGTAATAGGATCTATGATCACTACTACAGCATCAGGAAAAATGATGAGAACAATGCCCTTTGGAAGCACCTGAAATATAGCAAAGAATGCTCGACATTTAAATTTGG
Source organism: Protopterus annectens (assembly GCF_019279795.1). Classification (NCBI taxonomy): domain Eukaryota; kingdom Metazoa; phylum Chordata; order Ceratodontiformes; family Protopteridae; genus Protopterus; species Protopterus annectens. The sequence goes on from NC_056726.1 coordinate 193,160,228, forward strand.
TATATTGGAACTGGTCAAGGGTAATGTGAGTGGGGGTGATATTAAAAAGGCAGTTAGCGATAAGGAAGTCAGGTGGCAAATTAGACTTAATGCCTCTGTGTACCCGGGAATAAATGATCATATTTCCATAAAACCTATATTGGACAACTCTGGGTAACTTAGGGTATATGTAATTGGTTTACAATGCATATGAGTTTGTTATGACAAGTGTATGACTATCAACAAGATATGAATTTTGGAAATGTATATAATTAATTTGTGTAACATGAAATGAGCTTTTATATGTATTGCATTTTTTTCAAGTGCATATCTGGTATGTTTTTAGAATAATGTGTTATATTTGTATGGGGAGGGGATAATGAAGGTTTTTAAATGCGTTCAGCACTTTTAATTTTTTAATTATGTCAGGTGGTTTATTAAGTGAGTGTCACGTGATGTGAAGTGCATATAAATGGGATTTGAGTGCAATTATTATTGTTCTGATGAAGTCATGGAGTGATGAAAGCGCGTAACGTCTTTATTGTGTTTTAAGAATTAAATTCTTCAGTTTTAACCTGACGACTGAGTACTGAATCTGTGCTGCTTGTGCTGGGTGCGTAGTGCCCTTATGAACTGGAGTGTGTTTTTTTTTTTATACTGTTCAAAAGACAACTAGGGATATTGTCAGGAGCCATGGAAGCAGTATTCTTGACTTTAGTGAGTGCTGCCAGCACCTAATCCTTAATAATAGTTGGATGAAGTATGTTGGAGGGGGTTTCACCTGGTGGAGCATGGGGGGAGTGGGGTGTGATGTTTGAGTTAAATTTATCAGCCAGTAGATTTCCTATGTCACCCTGATCAATGAAGGTGGTACCATTCACCACCAGTTCAGCATACTGCTGTGTGTTTGTGTTAAGGTTCTGGACATAGCTGAAGAAGGTCTTGTGATTGTCCTTATGTGAGGCTATCATCCTGACTTCATAGTTGGCTTTGGACTTAATTAGTCCTCTTAATTTCTTGTTTAGTTGTACTGTCTGCAAATTGCATCCTGGTATAGACTGTTAATAAAGCACTTTTAGCAAACCTCTAATACCGAATAGCCATAAGATTTGTGAGCTGTTGAAAATAATTTTATTTTTCTATACTTAACTTTTACAGGCATGCTTAGGGAAAGTGTTGTTCCCTGTATATGTTTTCGCTCTCCCTCTTTTTTTTGGCTGTCATTCAGGTTTCATGGGTTTGTGATTTCTCAATGATAACTGTTCCCTATGTTTAGTATTTAAATAAGAGCCAGGGTGAGCATCCATGAGCTCAAGTCATTGACTATATTGCATATCACACAAAGATTCATCTTTATGTGATTGGTGTGACTGGGAATGCTTAAATACATAAGTACACTATATAAATCAACTAGTACTCTTTTTTTGATAATATTCATGCTTATTTTTGCTGCTCTGTTAGCATAGTAAGTTTGCATCGTTTCATACAGAGGCGTGCAGCAACTTACATGGTTGCTTAAAGTTAGTAACCCTACTTGGCAAGTTCTAATTAATAGATCACTGTTCTTTGCAGTTTGCCTTTATAAGCAGTAAATATTGCCCTAAAGCTAGCATTATCCGTGTATTTCTGACTAACTGGAGTTTTCAAATTTTCTTAGAAGCAGTGTCATACAGCTTTGGACTAGACCTCAGCAGTTGCCCAGAAGTTGATGCTGCTGTAAAGTTTTTTTTATTTTTTTTGTAGTTTTTGTTTCTTTTGCCATTTAACTAGCGTTATCATCTTCAAAAGTTTGATTTCCTATTCTGTTTAAGCTGATAGTGTTTTAAGGACAAAGAGTTATCATTTTTAGTGGTTTGAGTTCCTGTTTTGTGTAGGCTGATAATGTTGTTAAGCGCATAGCAGTTAACTATCAATAAAGATTGAGAAAGTGTATAATAATCCATTGGTGATTTTCATGTTTAAGGCCTCTTTTCAAATATAGATTATTTAGTAGCAGGGTTCACAAAGATTAGAATAACTAGGCAGAATTATTTATTATGAGAAAGCATTTGTACGCTGTGCCTTCTTTATCTCCTCTGGATATTCGAGCTGGGTACTCTAGTCTTTTTGAATATGTCATTATCTCAATTTGATAAATTATAATGTTGCTCATTCATCACAAACATTAGTAGTCTGACCAGGGAATCTGTTAATTGTTATTGATGATCATGACATGTTTTGTATGGAAGACCTCATGAACAATGTTTAGCTTAGGCTGTATTTAACCTGCAAAATGTTCATCAATAACTGTGATATGTAACACTTGAATAGTGAACACAGTAAAAGGTGTGGCCACTTATTTAACTGGTATGAGGTGGTTAGAGGTCAAAGATTTTTATTGAAAAATCAGCTCAAGCTGACTTAGACTTTGTGAGAATGGGATGCAACACCAGCATTTATTGTGTCCAGTTAGATTCCCCCAATTTACCCTGACTGGAAAACTCAGCTTCTGACCCCTGGTTAATGTAACCCTAATTTCACTGGGGACACTGATAACTGCACATCTGACCATTAGTTTTGGGTACTTATCTAAGCATTTTTGAATCTGTATTCATTCTCTCAGTTGGTGGCCAATAATTTGAGCCATCTCCTCCATCCTTGGAACTGTTTATATTATAGGCTGTCGTACCTTAAGCAAAGTTACGCTAACAGGCCTCAGAATGATGACTCAGAAAAAAAGATGGTATGTCCTGAGACAGATAACCTGAAATCTGCAATATATGCTTTATTCAGAAGAACAATATTAAAGGAAAAGGGCATTAAGTGGTGGTTTGTCAGTTTCAAATTCAATACAGGGACAGGAACTCAAGGATAAAAACCTCAAAAACATATATTAAAATGTATAAAATTCAAAACAAAGAAGGCAAAGATCCAATAAATCCATAAAGTCAACACAGGCCAATTGGCTGAGTAATTTAATCCAATAAAATCCAATAAGTCAGTAGGTTTAGCACTTTCACCACTACAACTTGGAACTTATTCAGAGCAAAGTCATAAGACTCCAACAGATTTAAATAAGAAATACAAGCATGTGAGCAACAATTAATCAATTAAGATCATAATAAATGTAAAGTGACGTGCATAGAAGCCTTGATAGTTCAAAGTAAAAAAAAAAAAATAAAAAATACATTAAATACTTTAATCCACAATATATTAACATACATATGACTCTTAAAATGTTATTTACCACTCATTCATAATGTTGCTACTCTCTCCAGCTACATCCATATACCAGACTGCACATTACGAACAAAGGGAATCCCACATCACGTATGCGCCTACACAACTGCAGATTTGTCATTTCCGCATTCGGCATTCTGCACTTTCGCACAAGTGCAGTTTCAACATTTCGGTCTTGAGCTACTGAAGTTCGATAGAATCAAGTGTAACCCTCTAGATACACTACATGGAGCAGACATTTCTCAGCATGGGTTGATATATAGTCAGTTTGCTTTCAAATTCTAGTTAACGTTTACAGACCAGTTGCATACAATTGACAGTAGCATTTTGATGGATGTCATTTACTTAGATTTGCCAAAAGCATTTCACACTGTCTCCTAGTTAGCAATAGTAGATATCCCTGTTTCACATAACATCACTTTCTACATCATTACATGGAAGAAATAACTAAATAGAATTAGCGAGTGTTGTTCTTACTCAGTTTTAGAGGGGTACCACAGAGTTCAGTACTTGTCCTTTGCTTTTTAAAATACTTACCCAAAACATATCCAATTTCAATCATACAGTGATAGAAAAATTGCACGCAAAATGGGAGCTGTGGTTACTGATATTCATGAACTTACCAACTTATGAAGAGTATTAGATGATTTGCAGACCTGGGTGAGTACCACCCATTCTCAAATGGATAACAAATGATCACTGGCCATGCACTTTGGTATTAATAACATCAGTTATCTGTATGCTTTGAATAATGTCAAACTGGTTGATACCATACAAATTAAATCTTTAGGATTAATGTCCAACAATAAATTCAATTCTGACATAAGCAACAATACAATAATCACATTTTTGTAATATGAGAACTATATTAGTCATGGTTTCATCCAGACACCCCTTGAATTTAACCCTTGGTATGCCTCTATGATAAAGTACTTCATATGGAGCACTGTGGAACATTTTGCATGGATACTGTCAAATAAATAAAAAAAAACTTGAGGGAATTCAGAAACACTTTACAAAAAAATCACCTGTGATAGAATCCTGTCATTCTGTGAGACACTAGTCAAACTTAATTTGCATCATATTAGAAAAAAAAGGCCACAAGCAGAGCAAGGGACCACAATACTGTACAGGAATCATTCGTTCTTCACAAAATTCCACAGAAGCTGCTGAAGCACAAATAAATTCGTTTATTAAACAAGTTAAAATCACAGTCAGATAAGCGCTTTTGTCTCTGCTAATTCATAGACTTCTTCAGACAATAAATAATAATAATGACCTGCTTAAATATGAAACAATTCAGCTTATGTCATCAGTACAACACCCCTAATTAATAAAACATGCCCATCATCACACTCAATGCATTACAAACCTTTAAAATCTTCATATAACTATAAATATAATATGTTAAAACAAAAAAAAAAAGAAAAATATATATATATATATATATATATATATATATATATATAATATTATTATAAATAAGTGTACTGCGGTGGTGGTGCTGCGGTAGCGTTGTCGCCTCTCAGTTAGACATTGCCCGTTCGATTTTCAGTTAGAGTGTCTTCTGTGTGGTGACATGCGTGAATGGGCATTCCTTCGTTGAAGGTTGTGCGTTAGGCCTGGCAAGCCAGCACGTAAAACTCTACTGCTAATCATTAGCGGACCGGAGTTCCACTGTGGCGACCCCTAACCGGGAAAAGCCGAAAGACACAAATTATAAATAAATGTAAAAATAGTATAATATATCATAAGGCCAAGGATAATAAATATTTCAAATAAATAAACATTAGTTATACATACAAAATATAGCACAAAAAATCATGTAGAAACACTTAGTAAAATAAATTTATCTTTCCAATGCTTTCAACTATAGAAAGCAAGACAGTGAGAATACATCATTTAGCCCTGGCCACTGTGTGGCATTAGTTCTCAATTGCCATAAAGCCTCATGTTTTTCCAAAATAAGTGTCCATATTCAAGGCAATGTTTTGCCAATGCATTCTCTATATTTTTATTCCTTATGTCCCTAAGATGCTTATATATATGGTTCCTGAATTTCCTTTCTGTCTTTCCTATATAAAAACAAGGACACGTTGAACAGAGGGCACAATATACCACTTTCTCAGTGTTGCATGAACATTTCTGCTTTAGCCTCACATTAATATTATTAATGTTAAAGTTACATCCTTCTTTTATGTATGGACAATAATTACAACTGCCACACTTACTCAAACTCCCACTTATATTTATTTATTTATTTGCAGTTGGTTTACCAGGATAGTCCATTGGGCCAAAATAACCCGTTTTCAATGGAGTCCTGGGGAGAAAAGCTCCAAAAACAATTAGCAAGGTTACAATAAGGTATTTAATTTCATTTATACAATTCCTATGGACTTGGAAATACAGCAGACTAGTGTACAAACCTATACAAATAATACAATCTTGTATCGCTGAAAACAATTTACAATATAGAAACTGAGAGGCTTTTACAACTTAGGGTGGGTTACACTGGAGATATCTTTCATGCATTTTGGATGAGTAGCTTAATACACTCAAGAGAAAGGTATATGAGCTGACATAGAACCTTTCAATATAGAAACAGAGAACCTTTTCCATCAGAGGGTATATTTACACTAAGGTACCTTTAAGTATTCAGAAAAAGCTAATACAAGCAAGAGCAAGATCTACGAGTTTAGGAGAGTAAGCAAAAATTCTCATTTTAAATAGGGGAGGAGAAGTGAAAATTCTCAGGTCTAGTTTCTAAAATGGTCTTCAAACATTTATCCTTTCTATAAACAATACAGGGTTTCTCCCCAACAAGTTCCCTAATATCTTTATTATTCACAATTACCAACCAGTTCTTAGACAGTATGTCAACTATGTTCTTACCGGAACTATTAAATGTGGTCACAAATGCGGTATTAAAATTGTTCTGTACTTTAGACTCTACACAATACAGGCTGTTGGAACTGCCATTATTATGTGAAATGGGATGTCATGTATTTTCAACATTACTATTCATGACAATATCTCCAATACAGTCCCCTGTTTTTTTGATTCAAGATAGACAAAAAATACCCCCTTTCACACTTGTTGATTACTTCTAACATAACCTCATTCACAAGATTGGATGGATAACCCCTACAAATAGACATATCTTTCAACCTGTCACATTTGTCCAAAAAGCTGTTAAAATATGTGACCATACATGCAGCCCTTGCAAACTGCCCTTTAACCACAGCTCTTTTTTGTTTTTAAGGGTGGGAGCTCTCATAGTGTAAATAGCTGTTTGAGAACATTGATTTCCTGAGAATTTCTGATTTAAATAATTTTTGTTCCCTGTCTTTCATCAGTTTAATATCCAAATATGAAATCTCATCAGAGCCAATAGAGTGGGTAAACCTCAAAAAGCTTGTAGAGTTATTCACGTAACCCAAAAATTCATGAATCATTTCAGTAGGGCCTGTCCAAAAGATAAAAATATCATCCAAAAACTGCACATAACATTTGCAAAATGAGACATAGGGTGAATTTAGTAAGAATTTGTTTTCCCATTGGCACATTACCACATTTATGTATAAACCCCCACATACTGAACCCATCGACACACCCTCCAATTGTAAATAAAACTCATTATTGAATAAAATAAAATTATTAACAAAATCCGAATGGCAAGAGCAAAACAAAGCAGATGTCCCAAAACAGCATGTAAAAATCCTCGATACCTCAGTAGTCCACAGTACATCAATAAGCCTTCAATTTCCTCATCTTGAGGAAAGGTTGAATGGGGACCTTACCATTTAAGCCCTGGATTAAATGGTAAGGTCCCCATTCAACCTTTCCTCAAGATGAGGAAATTGAAGGCTTAAGTCATGTTTTGATGTATATCCATTTTTGTTTGATATTATAGTTCATTATTCATAGTCCCTTTTTAACATATGCACATTATAGGTTTTGTTACATGAATATTCTTTTTTAATGTTATTGGGATAATATATATTTATATATATGTATATATTTTTTAGGTATGCATATATATTTTAGATATTTTTATCTACAAATTGTGTATGATTGATGTTTTTAGTTTATTAAATATTTGATATATATATGAATGTTTTTATTGATTGTTGCTCTTACTGTATATATTTGAATAGCTGATTTGATTTTATACAGGTTGGAAATTAATATTGGTTCTTTCACTTTAAAACTGTCTGCTTTTCCCGCCATTTTATGTATTTAAACTGATGAGTGAAATGCTCTAGTAGGTCTGATGAAGCCATCTGGTGAAAGCGCTAACCTGTTTGTGAAAAATAAATGATATATTCCTTATACTGAATTAGTTGCAGCACCGGTTATTTATTGATGTACTGTGGACTACTGAGGTATAGAGGATTTTTACATGCAGTTTTGGGACATCTGCTTTGTTTTGCTCTTGTCATTCGGATTTTGTTATTCATTTTGGACTTTAGCTTTTTTGGCAAGCGCATTAACTCCTAGCAGGCTTATATTCCTTTTGAAAATAAAATTATTGTATAACATAGTCTCCATTAATTGTTCATAGACATTAACTTTATTCTGAGCTATTCTTATTTCCACAAAATAATTGCAGAACCACTCAACCCCTAACTTCTATGGTATAACTGTGTATAAATCTTTGATATCTATGGTCAAGAAAACCCCACATCAGAGTAGTCGAGACTATTTATTCTTTTCAAAGAGTCCCACGAGTCCCTACATAAATGGACATCACTTTGCAATACCTCCTTCAATTGTAGGTCTAAATATTTAGCGATGGGCTGTGTTATAGATCCCCTACTATTCACTATAGGTCTCATTGGGGGGTTATAGAGATCTTTGTGGATTTTGGGCAACCCAAATATAGTGAGTGTTCTAGGATGGGAAACATTCATGTAATTAAACTCATCAATGGTAATGCTTCTTTCAATAAATAAATAATTGCGTTCACATCTAATTCTTCTATAAGCTCCATTTAATTCATTTAATGAGACTTTTTTGTAGGCTTTCCCCTCTAATATCCTTTCATTCTGTCATTATAAGTTTCACCATCCATAATCACCACACCTCTCCTTTATCTGGTTTCATAATTCTCACACCATCATTAAATTTCAGCTTCTGTAAGCATTCAAATTCATCCTTAGGCATATTATATGTAACATTTTGGAGCTTCCTATATTCTGGGTTCCATAAATCCAGCTCACAAATACTTTCAAATAATTGTAAGGATGGGTGAAGTGGGGGGGTTGTAGGTGCTAGAGATGTACAATGGATTCCTGGTATATTCAACATTGTGGAACATTATACTCAAATTTAATTTCCTTACATATTGTTTTAAATCTAATAATATGTTATTCACATCCATAGATTTAGTAGGGACAAAAGACATACCTCTGGCTAACAAGTCACATAGCTTGATCAATATATATAGAGGAAAAATTAAATATTTCAAAGTCCCCTTTTGAATTTAAATGGATAGAGGGTTTGTCTATTTGGTTTAACATGTCTACTATCTCAGGCCCTGAGTACTGTATCTCGGTCTGCCTCTCATATTTCCCCTGAAATTGGAATTGCCACCCTCCCCCAATGCATTTGTTGGTTCATCTATTGAGCATTCTCCTGGTTGTTCCTCTCCCTGATACGTTCCGAACATCTCGGGGTGGAAAGTCTTTCTGTTCTAAAAAAACATCCATCTCATTTGTTTGTGCCCTTACATGGCTATTACTATTGCTGTTATTATTATTATTATTACCCCAAGCCTGAAACTTCGGTGGGTCAGGGTAAGCAGTATTGGACTCATACTGCATCCTATCCCTGTCAAGTGTCTTAATTTTCCGATTTATAATACTATTGATTTGACCTTCAATGCTTTTAAAAACACGGTTATATTCAAACACATTTGCAGCATGCATTACATCACTTGTAATATCCTTGTCCAGTTCGCATGCCTCTTTAGTTAAAACATCAATATCTTTTTGGTTAAATTTAACAACCATCTCCATATATTCATAGTCATGATGATCAAACATGGCTAAAAGTTCTTTATGAAACAGTGAATTAGCAATATGTCCAGTGGGAAACCACCACATCCTCAAACCTTTAGGCACTATCTTATTTTTCAGACATTCTTTAAAATAAGCATTGTCAAGTTGAAGCTTCTTTATCTACAGAAGCAAAAAGTCAAGTTATACAAAAACAAAAAAAAAATATTCAACCTCAAAGAAAATTATATGGATTAAAGAAACACATGGTAAGCAATGTCAGTATTAATCAATTAAATGCACAACTCAGAATAAGTACAAAGCTACAAGCAGACAGCATTAATCCCTTCCCATAATTAATTCTGCCATGTACCAATTTTATGTCAGCATTTATTAACACACATTTCTGCAACCATTAATCAAGTTAAACTTAACAAAAATCTTGTGTATCCTTTAAATAACTTGAGGTTTGTGTGATTCATAGCTTTAAGAGGCTCAAGAGCTGAGAATAGCAAGGGTTTCTAAAGAACTCGGGGACTTCATGAAAAACATGATTAATCTCAAAAGAGACTTCCTATAGAGAGGATAATGAAGAAACCCCATCATTGAGAATAAATGCAGAAACCCTGATTACCCGGACACAGGAAGCTCAAGAAGGAAAAAACAGGGAAACTACAACCACGACAAAATGACAATATTCCTCACTTTTTCTATGGATTTCCAGACAATTAGAAACATCATTAAGGATAACTGAACCATAATCAGTAGCAACCCTACTATTGGCAGCATACTACCATCAACCACTAAATTCAGTATCTGTAGAAACAAGAACCTGAGAACATACATCTAATCCACCGGTAAACTCAACGATCAACTCCCCAGGAATAAACCAGGCACCTACCCATGCCACAACCCTACATGTGGATACTGTAAACTCCTAAGCAACATGGACAGATTTACTTGCCCAAACACAAGTAAGACTTTTCTCAACAAATTTTGGGGTTGTTGTCAGAGCAAATGTGTTTTTTATAGAGCAAGCTGTAACAACTGTAATGCATTTTACATCAGTAAGACACTTAAACTTAAGACCAGGATGGCACAACATCTGTATGAGCTAAAGTACAACAACATTAACAACACCCTTGCTAAGCACAACCTAGAAAAAGGACACAACAAGTTCTGATTTCATATCCTGGATATGATTGAGAAAAAGGAACTTCAGGGCCCCACCAATGACATCCTTGAGAAGCACGAACTTGAATGGCAAATATGCCTATTGGCTTATCGGCCTCCTGGACTTGACACCCATATCGCCATAAAAAGTGTTTTGAACCTAAGAAGAAGTAACCACCAAGCCTACTACTGACCCCTGAAAGAAAAGCTCAAGAATTTTGCTAATTTTTGTAATAATGTTTTGTTATGCTCAGATTAATAATCTTCATAATGTCTTCTTGAAACTAGCATCATACAGTCATTATATTTATGACTCAGTTTTGTTAGGCCTCAATTTGGTGTTGGTATACTGGACTTGCTCCATTTTTCAAAGGTAGGTCTGATGAAGTCCCATTGGCGAAAGTGCAGTGTCAAGACACATGATGGCTTTTTATGTCTCTTTTCTAAAGTTTTTGGTCTCAACATTAGTTGGCCTTATATCTACTTTATATATCTTTTATATACTTTATATATTTTAAGCTATATTATTGGAACATTCCTGCTTGATACCAAAAGCATATATTGATTTGGTTTATTGTATGTGAAATCTTAAGCACAGGATGGCCTTAAATGGTCCATTTGGATACTTGGAAAACACCCTTATTGTAATAGTCATCAGCTAAGTAAACTTGCATCCTTTATTCCTCAGTGTAACAGAATAGCACTCACCTATCTGAATTAATAAAGAGGAATATTTTTAACACAGAATGATGACTCTCATATTTCTTTCATCGTAGAAGCATTTACAAATGAGGAAGAGGAGGTGCAGAGCCTAGATGGCCAACTGAGAGCAGTGAATTTTGAGAGCTCCATAAACTAGTATAAAAATATAGGAACATTTTATTATTTTCATGTTTAAAACATCAGAAATCTATAGATAAACTACTAAACTACATAAATATCAATTTTGGTGGAGATATAACTTTGAGATATATTGAGTCACTGAATATGAACAACTCAAGGAATTCTCATCCAGATGCTGCTTTGAAAAAAAAAACTCCAATTGATGACATCTACCTTACAGGAACTATCTTTGAAGATGGATGGCTTTAAAAATGACTTAGAAAACCTCAAATTAAATTCTCAAAAACAGACTGATACTGTTAAGGAATTATTACAGCAACACCATACAAAAATAACAAATATAGAGACTTCTCTAAATGACATTGAAAAAAGACTCAGAGGAAGAACTCCAAAAAGAATTTCTGCTTAAACAGAATACATGGCTGCTTAACAAAATAGGGAACAATGTGAGCAGAACAAACACAGGAACAACACCTTCTATGGATGGAAGAAGAGCAGGGAAAGGAAGACCATGAATGAACACATCCATTCGTTGAACACTAACACTAAGACAGAGGGCATAGCAGAATTTTTAGACATAATACTTAATCCCATTGTGCAGCAGTCACCATTCTACTTAAGAAACTCATGGGATTTCCTAAATTTACTTTTCAAAAACCCACCTACCCACAAGAATATTATTTTAGTAACACTTGATGTAGAAGCACTTTATATGAATATCCCGCATATAGAATGCATTAGATTTCTAAAATTATACCTTTCACAGCACACTACCTTCACTCCTGAAAAAATAGACACAGTTTATACATTAATCTCTTTAATACTTGAAGGGAATTTCTTTCATTTTAATGACAACATTTTCCAACAGATTAAAGGAGTAGCAATGGGGTCCAAGGTGGCCCCTGCTTTTGCTAATTTAGTTTTAGCAAAATGGGAAACTAATACTCTTACACAGTTACAAGGTTTCAAATCAGTAAAATTATACAGAAGATACATAGATGGTTTGTTTTTTGCATGGGAAGGTGGCGAGATTTCCTTATTTAACTTTATCACTGAGATTTCTGATAGCATCCCTTTCCTGACATTTCAGTTATCCTCTCATGGGAACAGTGTTAATTTTCTAGACACTAGCATTTCATTTGATACTAACACTCTCTCTTGGTCCTCCACAGTTTTTAGAAAGGAAACCTTTAGGAACAACTATCTCCATTTCTCAAGTATGCATCCATATTTCATGAAAAGTAATTTAGTTAGGGGACAGCTCATACGACTTTCCAAATTAGTTAGCGACAATAACGTTTTCCTACACGAATGTGAAATATTTAAGAATTTTCTTATAGAAAGGGGTTATCCTACTACATTGTTAGACAGTTTAATTACTGAAGTTTATGCTTTAAGAAGTACCAGATTCCCCCCTATTCTACTACATGGGTTTATTCCTAATTCAGCACACTCGGATAACCTGTTCTCTTTTATCATTCAGAACCTTTCTTCCAATCAGCTGAATAGTACTGGGGCAACTCCTTCAGCCTCCTCCATTCCTCATTCTGTATTGTTATACACCCCTTCTCACCGCACATCCACAGGAGCTAGAGGCTCTTCTGGTTTGGATAGGCATGCAAGCTTCCCAATTCCCATGTGTAGAGATTCCACTTACATTAAAAGAATAATAATTAATAACTGGGATGTCTTGACTTCCAGCCAGGAGGTTTTAGATAAATTAAGTCCAGTTCCTTTATTTGCTTACAAAACAACAAAGTCTTTAAAATTATCATTTGAGAACAGAGATATCCAATTGTTATTAAACTCACCTAACATTATAAAGGAACCAGGTATGTTTTCATGTAAAAAAATGTGTTTCACATACTTCCATTTATGAAGGAGATTCATATAGATTTAAACACAATAACTTTAAAGTGTCATTTAAACAATGCTATGATTGTAATGCAGTTTTATTGTCTATGCAGCAATCTGTTCAACATGTTCTTCGTTTTATATAGGTAAAACAATCTGCAAATTGTCCACTAGAATAAAAGAACACTGTGCAGCTATTAGAAATATGGATAATAGAAACGCATTAGCTAAGCACAGTAAAACATGCCTGAATTTTGTTAGCTTTAAATTCACTGGCTTAGAGGAAGTTCCACAGTTTTTTGGGGACAGCAGTACTTTGCTTGAAGTGAAGGAATTGCTTTGGCAGTTGAAATTAAATGCAGACAGTCCCCCAGGCCTTAATGAAAATATTAATATTAAGTGTGCGCTGAAATGGGGAAGATGACTTGTGTTTATACAATAACAAGTAGAGTGCTTATTTTGTAAC
>NC_056726.1:193178760-193201260 GCF_019279795.1 Protopterus annectens
CTCCTAATATGTTTGTCACTAAGCAAAATATTCCAGCTGCTGTGTATAATATCACATATAGACCTTGTGTCACTTGAATATGTCCGATTCACTCTGCCAAGCCAAGTAATTCATTTCGAAGTATCCACACTTTTGTGAGGTTTGCGCTCCCATTCCTGAAGAGAAGAATGGTTTGCCAGTGCCATGCCTCAAAAGCTTGGTGTTATCCACGAGTCAGGAAACATGTTTCTTATTATAGCCACTATCTAAAATTGCTCTTCAAGATTATTTACTGCTATGACAAAGTCATTATCCCTCATATTAAGCCTTGAATTTCTGAGTATTTGTCCTTTCACAATATTATCATATACATGCCAGGGATGCATGCTATCATATGAGAGTAAATTATTATGTTTACATTCCTTATGATGTACTTTAGTATAAATACCACCCTCGTGATCCAACTCCAATTCCACATCCAAAAATGTGATGTTAGCATCTGAATATTCTATCGTAAATTAAAAAAAAAAATCTATGGTGGATTCCAAGAAAGTAATAAAACTCTGCAACTATTCTAGAGATCCTTTCCATAGGACAAACACATCATTGACAAAACATTTATAATAAATGATGTGTAATCAAAGTTATTATTACGTGTAACATAGTCTCATTCCCAATACCCTAATACAATGTTCGCATAGCTATTGGCATAGGGAGTGCCCATGGTAACCCCCACTTCTGCCAGTAGCATTCATTACCATATAAAAAGACATTATTTTCAAGTATGAGATCTAGAAGCTAACATATCAGACTAATTCTTGTGTTGGCATTGCCTTCCTTATCTTGGAAAAAATCCATAACTGCCTTTAAACCATAATCATTAGGGATCACTGTAAACAGACTATTTATATCAAGTGTTACCATCAGAATATCTCTATATTCATTGATCATTTCAGTAGTAGCATATAGAGATGTAAGAAACTCATCAATGTCCTTCAATACAGTTGAAGCAAATGATACGGCACTCTAGCTCACATTCAACAAAAATCGATAACAGTTCAGTTGCCCACCCAGTAACAACAAATATGGGACATAGGGGTGGGTCATCATAATTCTTGTGAATTTTAGGGAGGCCTTTTATAGCAGGTATTAAAGGATGTAAAACCATGAAAAACTCTTACATGACTTCATCAGTCTTCTGACTCATCAGTAAGTCATATAAAAATATCATGTATACTCTTATGGGCGGGTGATCAATATGTTTATACATTTGATCATCACTCAGCATGACACACATCTTTCTCTCATACTCAGTTCTGTCTAAGACCACAGCTGCACCACCTTTATCCATTGGGTGTATGACAATTGCTTCATCAGTCATTAAATCTTTTAGGACTAACTTTTCATCATAGGTCATATTATGGTAATGATGCCTATGTTGATTAAGTTTGTCATATATTTCAGTTTCACATACTCTAAGGAAAGTTTCCATAGTTGCATTAATTTGAGGCATAAATAGGCTTGGTCTCTGTAACTGACAGCCATCAGTCTTCTCCTCAGTTCCAAATATATTTTTCAGCATCACATTCCGATAAATGATCTCAAACTAATCACCACATTACTGAACTGTGAAGGCATAGATGGTATAAATGATCTCAAACTAATCACCACATTACTGAACTGTGAAGGCATAGATGGCATAAATGATCTCAAACTTATCACCACATTACTGAACTGTGAAAGCATAGATGGTATAAATGAAAGACCCTGTTTAATAAGGACATTTGAGCAGAAGAAAAATCATGATGGCTAAGATTCACAACTAAATCAGAGATCATCAGCATTCTATCAAAACCTTTCTCTTTTTCCTGTCCCTGCTCAATGAGTGCTCCCCTTTGCATGCCCGCTGTTGCATTAGGGGAATAGGTAGTGTAGGAAAAACTGAAGGCAATACACCAGTGTCTTTTCGTCTAGCTCCCAAATCATGTGTAGTGGGGTAACCATGCTCGTTATGGATGCTGGAAGCAGAAATAGTACCTCTTTCTTGATGTAAGGATCCTTCAGCCTGTCTATCCATTCCAACAGACTTTTTTTGTTGTAGTGTATTCCAGTGCAGCGGAGTCACTTCACTACGAATACTGTTCTTAGGCTATTGAAAAAATCCTCCCATTTTTAAAGTCCATATAATCCCTTTGTATTTTCTTGTTTTAATACATTCCAACTTCATGTCATACATAGAAATGTTGTAATTTAATTCATCCATCTTGGCAGCATAGACATCATTATAAAACCTCTTGGCAGTATCAACTTGTTTTAAATCAACCTCCTTAATTAAGTCATTCCCTATTGGTCTGAAATGGTCCAAATAATAGTCTTATATAATTAAAACTTATTTCAAGATTGAGCATTTGCCATTTTTCCAATAAAGTAGGAAAAACATTACCATAAGTAGGCATCGTTTGTAACCTCAGCCCCCTCAGAATTACCTTATGGTGGAGGCAGGCTTCTAAATGAAGCCATTGCCATTGACTCTTCTTAAGTTTAAACAACAAACTTCATTGTTTGTATCCTCAGCCACACACACACACACACACACACACACACACACACACACACACACACACACACACACACACACACACACCACACACACACACACACACACACACACACACACACACACACACACACACACACATATATATATATATATATATATATATATATATATATATATATATGGGTCTTTGAAATTTCATAACTTTGAATTTCATAACATTGAGACCATAACATCTAAATCCCAAAACACTGAAAACCCCAAACATTGAACACTCAAAACATTGAAAGTGTGCTTCATAACATTGAAAACTACAATACATATGCAAATAACATCCTCTCCACCTATAACAACACCTAACTAACAAACACACTTTCTACTACATTTCTGCAAGGGGGCAAGCCCCCCTGCACCCCCCATGTGGGGGGCTCTGTCCCCCCACAACACGTAAATGAAATATACCATCTCCAAGATCACACTACAGTGGAAAAAAGTTAATTTTTTAACCTCATTGTATCACAATCCCCATACAATGAGGTTAGGAAATTTAATTTTTTCCACTGCAGTGCGATCTTGGAGTCTGTATATTTACTTTATGGGGGATGTGGGGGGCAGAGCCCCCCAAATGGGTGGTGCAGGGGAGCTTTTCCTGCTGCAGAAATGTAGTAGAAAGTGTGTTTGTTTGTTAGGTGTTGTTGTAGGTGGAGGGAATCTTATTTACTTGTGGAATGTAGTTTTCAATGTTATGAAGCACACTTTTAACGTTGAGTTTTCAATGTTTTGCTTTTTCAGTGTTTTGAATTTTCGATGTTATGGTCTCAATGTTATGAGAAATGTGGCTTGGGCCAAAAAAGCAAGCCAATTTTCGATCACTAAGGACTCAGGTCTCAATGAAAATTATATGCTTCTGTTACTGAGGGGTAAAGTAAAAAAAAGAGTGTGTGAATTGGTTGTGTAAATTCTTAAGAGACAAAACGTTAGTGGTATACAAAATTAAACACAGGTGGTGCACACTTTTGTGACAAACACATATGCCATATCTTGCTTGATGATGTATGCAGAGTAAAAAATAAAAAAACAGCTAGAAAAGGAAAAAATAAATATGAAATATCACGATAGAATAATTAAATGAAAAAAAAAAATTAAAAATAAAAAATAAAGAAAGTATAAATGAAATGATGAGGTACACAAATGTATGGCACAATTGAAATTCAAATTCAAGCCTTAGGTGACAGGGTGACACATAACATACCAGGTGAAGGGTTAATTAATTTAATTAATTAAAAAAAATTGTGTTTGTAGAAATAGAATGAGAATAGAGAGTGTTCAATAAAATGTGTGCATCTACAGAAGACTCTAATAAACCAGTCCCTGATGTTTTGCAGTGTTTGATTTGCTGCATAGTTTTGTACACTTTTTTAAAAAAAATTTTTTTGGTTTGTGCTTGTAGTTTTTGGTTGTTTGGCTAGATTTTTTTCATTTTTCAACTCGCCAGGACTGGAACACACAGCATTGTGTAACTGCACACAGCACATCTGATTATTTTATTTAGAATTTCTATGATGCTTTGTGTGAAGGAAGTAGTTGTTATGCTTTGCTTTTGAACTTTGTTTTGAGGAGTTTTTTTTTTTTTTATTGATTTCTTTTAACAGCTACATTTTTGGCTTAATTGATTTTTGTCATTTTTATTTTATTTTTTGGCCTCTAGCAAACCAAAGTTTTTTTTGTACAGTTGTGAATATATTGAACTATACTGACTAATTTGTACTTGTTAATATGCACAGTCTGAATGAATAATTTACAACCAAAAGGAAAATACAGTCACATTTTTCTAGTAGTCTTTCTCCTGCCATTTCTGTTGACTCATGCGGACTAGAGGATGGCTTAGGTTTCTGCCTATAGCTCTAAGTATTTTACAGACTGCCCTGTCCATAAGGGACATGGGTGCCACCCCAGGACTGTATTTACAATTCCCCATCCATTGATCCAAACTACATTTGAAGAGAATCAGGGAAGGGCTCTACTTTACGTGCATGGGAAGCCTGCTTTAGAGAAGAGGTAATCTCTGAGACACTTACCTGTCTTTCCAGCATGTTTTGTTCATGTCACAGAGCAGGTTTAGATCCCTAGGTCATGTGACCTCATGCAGTTTGCCTTGTGAATGTGTAACATTTTACCTCAAGGCTTACGAAGCTTAAAGGACAGGTATCCCCTAAATCAAACTTTTACTCTTCCATTAATGCATTTTCTCCATGCAACCAGATTCCTATGCTGATATATTTAGTGAAAACATAGCTTTGCTTTTTCTCCATTTGGTATTAATAGCCCTGTTTTCTTTTGTCTGTCTGTATGGATTTAAGAGTCTATTGAGTGTTTAGGACTGCAGACTTACTCAGAGTTTGCTACATACAAGTATTGCTTGCTGTGACAGCTGAGTAAGCAAATCAAGGAAAAGACAAATCCTGCTGACTGTCTTATGATGAGAGAATGATTATTTAACAACAGCAACCTTTATTCTTTCACAGAAACATTGTATTTACTCACTTCTTGTAGCTAAATTGAAACAACCCAGGTTTGTTTGTTTACATGGCAAAGTATATATATATATATATATATATATATATATATATATACAAATGTATACGTGACACAATCCCAGCAATGAAACCTCCAAGGTCCTCACCTCCATATATACAAATGTATAAGCACTATATTTCGATATTAGTACATAAAGTCACAGAATGCACAGCTTTTGTGAATTAAAAGAAAAGCCTGTTTTAAAATAAAGGGCAAAGCATGCCATATTGTGAGGAAACAGATTGCATTAAGCTAACAAGAACCTTTAGCAGAAAAACAAATGTGTCTCTATGGCAGCTGCCATCAGGCAATGTTTGAGTATAACACATTATAAAATGGTGCCAAAACTTATAGTAATGAAGGGATGTTACTGCAACAAATAATGTAACAATATAATAAAACATCTGCTGCTTTCATTTTTTGACCTTAATGGCCCTTTCAATAATTAGACTTTTTCAATCAATGGACCTTTATTTGTTGATAGCCACAATGTAGGCCAGTTGTAGGGCTGTTCTCAGGAATAATGTTTCTAGTTTGTTACCCAGTATTGCTGTCAAGTTTCCAAATAAAATAACAATCTTCCTGGAATGAAAATATATAACGAATCTCCAAACACACTTTTAATTATTGGACTATGCCATTTCCATTCTGTTTATTTAAACTGGAGTGTAGGCTTAATTGAAAAGGAAACTATATCTAAAGAAAAACACAAAGGATATTAAAAATAAAACCATGATCTATACTACATAAAGGGACTCATTCTTTGAACTTTTGATATTACACTGTCGACTGTTTTAAATTGTCATTGAAATTAACATATTAATCTGAACTATATCTGCAAAAAATGTTAGAAAACTAGCATAGGAAATATTGTTTGAATTACTTCAATCTAGAACTTAAATTAATGAACCCATGGTACTAATAATTATTCAAAACTTTCTTTGAAAGGAATTCAGCAATGAATGCTACAAAATAAAATGGATGTTATCTCTACTTTTCCTTTCACTACTTAGAAATGAATTTCTTTTAGATGGATAGATAACTGTATAAAAGGTACTTATAAATGTTATGGTCTACTTAAGTAACTCAGTAAACTCCCAACATTCATGTATCTTTTGACACATTTTTGCTAACCTGGTAAATCCACTGAAAACACACATATCTTTTCAGGGGTGATCCATGAACACTGTGTGGCTAAGTGACTTAGTCTGAATCTCACAAAAGGCAGATGAGAAATCAAGGAATTAAAAGTGAGCTAAACTTCAAGACAACAAAATGGGATGCAACACTTAAATAAAGTTTGTTAAAATGGTGATTTTTTTTTTGCATTATGTATTGATATATGCAAAATTGTGTTAAATGTAGTTAATACTTTTTGTGTACTGGGAAAGCAGAGATGGAAACATCATTAAGGGTTAAAACTCAGACAGATGACTCAGTATATTGCCATGAGCTCCAGTTAGAGTTTTTTAAATGTCAGTTGTGGAGTTCCTAAATGACATTGTTTCTTAATGGAGTTCTCCCAATTAACATGATACAAGGGCAAGGTTCATGCAGATGCCAAAGAAACGGTGTGGAAACTAGTGACAGGAAAGGGGACTTAAAAATGGGACTGCCTAACAAAACATTCGGAGTTGGGACTCCATGATAAATATAAAAAGAAGAGGAAGAGAGGAAATGATGTTTGGAGTCTGGGATGAAAAAGATAAGTGGGCAGCAAGCATGATGCAATTGGAAGGAAAACTGGATAGATTTGAAATTGAAATGGTGGACCATGTAATAATTTAAAAGCTTTCTGCTGGTCTACAATACCTTACTCAGCTGAGATAGTTAGTGTGGGAGTAATACATTGTTTCAGCACAGAGATGAAGCCATTTATTGAACAATTTACTTTAAGGCTTTATTCTTCTGTTTGTTACATTCTTTTTAGTCATTTGCATGGCTTTTCTGGTACTGGTTACAGAGCAGATAAAATATTGAAAATATGTATGTGGAGCAGCGGGAGCAAAATACTAAACGTATTGGCTCTTTGACTTTACATACATGTCCCAGGGATAGGCTCTGCTGCCATCTTTGGCTTTTACTATTTTAGATGCCATTTGCTATGGCTAGCCTTTTTTTTAATGATGTTTCATATTTTCGATGACTTTTTGATTACATTCAATGCACGCTGGGGGAATATAGTAAGAAAATATGAATTACACATTTATTTGTGTATATATTGAAGGACAGTTTACAATTAGTAAATGCAGCAGAAAAAAAAGAAAAGAAGAGAACAGTAAAGCAAATGTTCATTCATTCATCTGGAAATGCACGTGTTAGGAAATGAGAGTGAACGCAGCCTTAAATTCTATCATTCTGCCAGAAGTCAGCATCCTTGATGCCAACAAACTACACCACAATCATGTGCAAAATGGGGCATCTGGAACACCACATCACAAAAGAGATAATAAGCAATTAACTCAAAATCCCGAGGCATGAATATTACTACATGCCTAATGCTACTTAAAACTATAAAGTGCTGTCCACATGCACTCAGAATTAGTATCAGGACTTCTAGGAAATAGCCTTACCAGTGAGTACTGTTCTATCAGCAGGATAGGCACACTTTAATAATCCTTTCTTTTGCTACCAGAACATTATGAATTTTGGCAGTTTGGTGCATACAAAATACATTGTGACATTGAAAGCACAATTCTGTAATGAATAAAAAACTAACAAATGAAGAAACACTGCCTGTGTTGTCACATTTTAGAAACACACACACACATGAACACATGAACATAACACGCAGACACACACACACACACACACACACACACACACACACACACACACACACACACACACACACACACACACACTGAACTTTTTGATTATGCGCAACACCCACCCTCACCCAAAGCACATACCACACAAAGCCAAATGGAAGTTCCCAACTGCTCCAGTTCTTGAGTCTGGTAATTTTGTTGCTACCGGCACAAGATGTCAGAATAACTAAGACCACATTAACTGTATTGGTTGGCATAAATTCTTCTCATACATTTGCACAAACTAGATTTGGAGGAAATAATCATTTTAGTTTTATTTCTATTTTTATTTTATTCTTAATTATTATAAACTATTATATTCATTATATATTTTATTTTATACAACATATAAAATTTGCAGAATGTTTAGATAATTATTTTTATTACTTTTTAACATTTTTTAATTGATGTGTTTTTAATAGATGGATATTTGGATATTTATAAATTTATATATATTTATTTAGGAACATTTAATACATCAGTTGAATTACAATGAAATTAGGAGATATTAATCATGATCTTATGTGTGCAATTTGATGCGACTGAGATTTTATGCATTTACATACTTTATATCTTTATATTTGTAATGCTGTCAGCACATTTTGCCATAACGAAGTAAAATGTTACTAGTAATTTAACACTTTTGCACTTTAAGAGGTGATTGTTTCTTTTTAATTGACAACTTAACAGTTTAATTGGCCGATTAACAAATGTATAAATACTGACTTTGCATCTGTTTATTAAAGCTTTTGTGGTGGAATTATCGGGTCTATTATTGCTCATTTTAAGGAAGGACTTTGTATTTCTGAGCTGGAACTCCATTTTCTACATGGTTTGAGTGCCTATATCGTTTACAGTTGGTTAGCAGATTTTTACTGCTTTTTCATTCAAGACTTTTACCAGCTTTGTGTTGCATTGGGACCAGGTCTGGTGTGTTGTTTAGTTATTTGTTTGCTGTGGCGGAAGAACCACCAGTTACGGATCTACTCAACACACCCCTTATATTAAGGGAAGACAATGATGATACTCCGGTCACTCGTTCGGAGTTCAACCAGGTACTTGCTTTATTAACTAACATTAACAAGGCACTTACGGGGCAGTTGAACCCTGAAGTTTCGGATTCTTTGTTTCCTCCGGGTAATCAACAACAATCATCACTGTTGCAACAGAGAGTTCTTCAAGAACAGGCACAGCTTATGAAAAGAGGAAAATTACAACAACAGGGCAGACAACCTATTTAATTTTAAAATGGACAGAACTAAAGGTACTGTTCAGCACAAGGTTCAGCAATTAGACGTTGATTTTGATTCTTTTACCAACAAACTATATGCATATAAAAACTGTCAACTTGAAATCAGTTACTTAAAGGAATGCATTGATGTTAAAAGAGTGCCGAAAGGCCTCAGATGCTTTAAATTCCCTAACAATGCTACTTTTGGTTCAACTTTGCACACGCAATTAATTGAATTATTCAATCAGACTGGTTTAGAAATGTTGGATATGATGGTTAAGGATTATCAGCATAAGTGTAATGTTTTTTTAGATGAACTTACTGCTCTAAATGATAATATTGTCCAGCATAAAAACTTTCTCAGACACAAAAAGAAATACGATGAAATATTTTTTGAAGTGGATCAACATTGTCAGAAGGTCATTGATAGAAAAATCAAAAAGTTAGATAGAGACCTTCTAGAATATAGAGAAGGGAGAGCTTACCCATTGGGGTTTAAACAGAATCAAGTTGTACGAATTAGTGATGTTGAACATGAAAATAGAAATGAAGGTCAGAATGTTAGAAGTTTGCAAAATTCAGAACCTTTAAGGAGAAGTGAAAGAATAGCACAAAAGAGTTTCACTTTCCCCAGGGGAGACCAATGGGGAGGAACATGAATGCCCCATACCAACAAGCATGGGGGAGGGTACGCAATTAGGTATTATTACAGATAATGATACCTTTTTAAATTTTACTCACAATACTAATTGCACTGTGGTTTCATCAAACAATTTTAGCATCTACAACTATACTGACTTGGAAATAACTCCGGTATATTTTGAATTATTTACTAAAGGATTGAATTATGTACCAGCTAGACCAGCTTATATCCCTAAATTGTTGATAGAACTTAAATTGTTTATTAGAAATCTCAACCTTTCACTACTCTTTAAAGGACAGCAAATTACAAGTGACAACATTGCCAGGTCTAGTCTTTTCAACCCATTTTGAAGAACTGATTGAAAATACATTGAGGTTTAATTTATCAAATAGACAGGACCCTTCACCTAACTTCAATACAAACTTAATAGAAGTTATGAATCTGTTAAAACAACAAAAAATCAGGGTCATGAAACCGGATAAAGGGGGTGGGATGGTCCTTATGACCATTTTGGACTATGACATGGCTATGCATGATATTTTGCAGGACTTCAACACTTATGAACAGGCCTCTATTAATGAACTTAATGTCGCTCAAGCCAACATTAAATATATTTTGAAAGATCATTTACTCCAGGGGGTGTTTAATGAAGAACTGTTTAATTACTTGAATGTCCCATACCCTAAAACTCCGATATTATTTGGGATACCTAAGGTTCATAAAGGAATTGTTCCACTGAAATTTAGGCCAATTGTGGCAGGAGCCAATAGCATCACTGAACCCTTAGGTAAATTTGTTGAACACAAAGTCAAGTCTTTAATTTCCAAGCTCCCCTATGTATGTAAGGATTCTTGGGAATTTCTGGCCAGCATCCCACCTAATGTTTGTAACAAGGACGTCTTGATGATCACTATAGATGTAATAGAACTTTTTCCAAGCATACCATGACATAGGACTAGATGGGTTTTTCTGAAAATAAAAACAAATCTAAGTAAGCAGCAACAATCAGATTCCCCTTGTGCCTCATCCTATGCTAACATTGTTTTACACAAATGGGAGGTAACTTATATCCACTCTTCTAAATGGTTTGTTTATTGTGGGAGGGACCTGAAGAACATTTCCTGGAGTTCTTTGAATATATCAATACAACAACTGATTTTCTTTCATTTACATATGAACTTAGCACAGATTCACTTCATTATTTAGACATCTAACTACTATGTTTACAGAAAGGGGTTACCCTATTCATTTAATCAATACCATTAGGGAAGAGATATAGAAAAAAAAAAATTCTAAAGTTTCCCCTTGCTCAGTAAAGGTCCGTGCCCCTTTAAAAACAACTATAATTAAGTATGACATACATAAAAGTTTCAGTTATACTTATACTCAAGATTTAAATGTGGTGCTTGCAGACAATGCAAGTACTTATTAAATTTTTGTCATGGTTTTTATATTGAAAACCATTAGATCACAAAAGGAAGAATACAAACGCTTTCTTTTAAACATTCTCTCATTTGTGAGAAGAAATAAACTATGAACTCATTTGTTAACTTTTTAAATGAAATGCACATGTATAAATTACAATTACATTTATTTTAAACAAAATTTATTTACTTGTTTAGCATAAATTCTTCTCATACATTTGCACAAACTAGATTTGGAGGAAATAATCATTTTAGTTTTATTTCTATTTTTATTTTATTCTTAATTATTATAAACTATTATATTCATTATATATTTTTTTTAATACAACATATAAAATTTACAGTAAAAAACCTCGTGCAGAATGTTTAGATAATTATTTTTATTACTTTTTAACATTTTTTAATTGATGTGTTTTTAATAGATGGATATTTGGATATTTATAAATTTATATATATTTATTTAGGAACATTTAATTTATCAGTTGAATTATAATGAAATTAAGAGATACTAATCATGATCTTATGTGTACAATTTGATAAATGTTACTAGTAATTCAATACTGTTACACTTTAAGAGGTGATGGTTTCTTTTTAATTGATAACTTAATAGTTTAATTGGCCAATTAACAAATGTATAAATACTGACTGGCCATAAAGCCTGGAAGTGTCCAGGCGAAAAGCGCTGTTTTGTGCATCTGTTTATTAAAGCTTTTGTGGTGGAATTATCGGTCTATTATTGCTCAGAACTCCATTTTCTACATGGTTTGAGTGCCTATATCGTTTACAGTTGGTTGCTTCATTCAAGACTTTTACCAGCTTTGTGTTGCATTGGGACCAGGTCTGGTGTGTTGTTCCGGTTTTCGTTTTCCTTGTATTGGTTCTTGATTCATTCAGAATGAACAAATATTACAACTGTACCTTTGAAAGAAAAAGCCATTTGATATAATTATTGCTGCACCTTACTAACCATTAGCTAGACTGAATAAAAAGCAATGGTCAATTACACACAAAATTCTCATGTTTCCAAGGAATTTAAACAGTTATCGTGACATCACAGCTTGGGTGCATTTAAAATGTTTGAAAACATTATGGGGGCATTCAGAAAGATTGATAGTGAGAACAGGCCCAGTGCTGATTATATGTTCACAAGTGTAGTGAATGCACAGTAGTGCAAGATGTTAGGTAGGTATGTGAATGAGTCACAGTTGCTTAAGAAGCAGCAACCATGCACTACGGTGTTCACATGACTCAAAGGATCCGCAACATGGAGGTCACATTCCTGATGTTCTGCTCATTTGCATGCACAACAAAACAACCTAGAAATGGAATACATATACTGTCTGCAGCCCAAAGAAGGGCACCACAGTCCAATGGCAAGGAAGCACATTTCATACATATTGTGAAGAAGAGAGGAATAGTACAGTTAGAAATAAGGAACAACAGGCAGAAAAATACACAAAATAAAAGTAGGAAGATAAGAGTTTAGTACTTTTGTGGGGGAGGGGAGACGGGTAGCAATTTTTATTTTTTTTCTCTTAAGAAAGGAATAGAGAATGGTAATTAATGTTCATTAGAGTGGAGGAATGAGTGTAAAAGTAAAGTGGCAGGGTCAAATGAATAAACACATACAAACATAAAGATCAACAGAGGAGGAGGTATGACAAAATCATGGAGCAATAGGGAGTGAGACAAAGACTGGACATTTAATGAAGGGGAAGACTGGAAGATGAATAGGGGACGGGAAGTAAACACAAGGAAAAGAAACACAGTAATGGTGAGGGGGACGGTATGATGGACATGCCAGTCCAGCCCACAGGTGAACATGCACCAAAGTTATTCAACTCCATGGATGTCATCAGAAGTGGACACAGCCTGGGGTGGCATGGTGGTCAGGGCCAGCCAGACACATAACTCTGCAAGTTATGTAAGAAGACTAATGGGAACACAGTGGTGGGTGTGGAGGTAGATGCAGGGTGAGGTGGCTGCCACTTTACCTCTGTCTGCAAGACAGCTGACCCTATAAAAATTTAAATAAATGGAGAGAAGGAAAAAAAAACAATAGCACATAAGTATGTGGAGTTCAGTAAAATGCCATATCATATAACCTCATCAATTCCCCTGTATGTGCCCAAATACCTTGAAAGCTTGGCCTGTCTATTGACAGGTAAACTGATTTGCCACACTCTCCAGTGGTTTTGTGAAACAGAAACATATTAAGCATATTCCTAGCAAGAGAAGTGAAAAAAATGTTCAAATATAAGGGTTACATAAGAATGCCAATGCAACACAAACCAACTTACAAAAAGCAGGTGGCAGTCCCTCCCTATCCTCTTCTTGCCATAGGAGTAGAAGGCCTGGATGGTATCGCCACATTTTACTGTACTTAAGGCAGTATTGCTTACCAGAGTGAGGGATGCTGGTGGCACCATTCAGCATACTGGAGATTGATACTTGCCTGGCAGACACTTCCTGTGGTTGAATGCAGAATATGTAGGAAGATCTTGCATTTTTTTCTTGCACCATGCTAGAGCACTTCCAATGTAGTGCCTGATGAAGCCATGGGCATTCTTTAAGTATGGCTCAGTAGGAAAATAGATACCATGGTGCACAGCCACATGCTGTGGACCCCATGTGTCATGCATCAATGGGCAGCATGTCATCATGGTGCATACTGACAGTTGATTGATGTCAATGTCCATTAGTGAGCCAAAACATAATGTAGGGCACCACTAGGGGTATCTAGGGAGTGTTAGCAGGCCTTGAGCACTTTAAACCCACAGTCAATAATGTTACAAATGTACATCAGTACAATGGTGCATGGCATCTCCACCATGGTCTATTGGTCAAAACTTGAAGACATATCCTAGACTACCTCCAACACATAACATTGGAAAGCATAATGGGTGCACTTTTGTACATTCTGGTGGGCATCCTTTCACAGGTTGGGCATGGGAGGGACATTTGTTTAACTACTGATTAGATTTGATGATCACTCTACACAACTTCTAGTATAGGTCACCCATGTGCCGGATGTGGGAATTATGGGGACTGTCTGATGGTGCACAGCAACATTGTAAATAATATCCTGTGCATTGCAAAACCACCTCATGATTGACAGAGTGGAAACCTTACCATTTGATATACTGGATGTAATATGGAGCATGCAAGGCCTTGATGGCAATGTGGGTGCAGTCAGTGTCCCCAGAACCTCAGTGAAATAGGTTATGTCCCAGTATGCCTGCATAGTGATGTTTTCCTCCTCATGTGTCTGTGAAAATTACATATGTTCTGTTACATCCTGAAGTGACACATCAAGGAACTTTCTATATATTTTCCTTCTTCATCATGACATTTAACCTGCATAGCTAAGACCGGCTTCACTTCTTCCTTCCCACCACTAATTAAATATTTTTGCCTTTTAGATATGTTATTTAATTTCAATTTAGTTCACCTGTATCCTTCACTTTCATATCTTTATCTTGAAAATGCTGTTCTAATTCTCAAAATGTTTCACTAATTGTGCCTTGATTACATCTGTGTCATTCTTATTTAATGTCCAAATACAGTGATTTGTACTTTTGCTTATATGCCACTCAGCATTCTGTCCAGTCTTTATCAAAAATGTCTATTCTCATAATTTGTAAAGTTGCACATCTACCTGTCAATCTCTTCACCCCTTTCCTTACCTTTATAATGTTCTCCTCACTTTAAAATCCTGGTCAAATTTCTCTATGAGCCAAGAAACGATTTATTATTATTCCACTTTCTACCTCTTTTACTGCTTCTGAAAATAAAACAAGATTAATTTCTGTTTTCATCATGACCCTCCTACATGTGTAATAATATGTCTCAACTTTACAGGTTTTTACAGAATGTCCAGATTTTTGCCACATATTTTTGGCCCATTTTTCCTAAAATTCTGGTTTTCTGCGAAATTCGTGGCAAATCATTAAAGATTCAAGTAAGAAAATAATGACAGACTTTTGAGTTTCAGATTTCATACCATTCAGAAAATTCATACTAATGCAAAACCTGTTATCCTATCAGTTTTTAAGTTTGTAAGAGCAATATTTAAAATTGTCCCTATTTTGGGGCCATTGTCCCACTTTTATTTATGGCTTTGTCCAGATTTCTTACTTTAAAATGTTGGGAGGTATGATGTGTATTTTCTTTCACCTCTGTCTTCATTCTGAATGTACTTATTATTCTCTCATACTGCCAAACATCCTTTCCTACATTTTTCTTCCCCTAATTTTTCAATTAAATTTGGCAGCCTCCAACCATCATCTAGAATGTTACCACAGTACAAGCAGTAATTGATTGATTTCAACAATTGGCTATGTTTCTGGTGTCATTCTAAGGGGATCCAGTATCTGTCTGCCTGGGATGACATGATTGACAGACCTCAATGCTTTGCCAGAGATGGCCTGCATCTGTCAATCCTGGGCTTCTGCATACTGGCCAAGGCTCTTGCCTCCTCTATAGTGCCTTTTTTAGGTGGTGTTCCAAAGAACAAATTACCACCGTAACAGCTACAAACAAATGCAATCTGAGGGTCATGCTGCTAAATGCCAGAAGTCTAAAGCTTAAAATGCACTCACTCAAAGCACTCCGTAAAATGGAGAACATCGACATTTGTGCTTTAACAGAGACCTGGTTCAAGTCAGCAGAAAGCACCCCTGCACTACCAGGCTATAACTTATTCCACATCTTTCAGCCCCAGAACTTGGACCGAAGCTCCAAAAGTGGTGGTGTTTTCATATGCATAAAGGAGCCCAACATAACGCATCAGATACTTCAGGTGCAGCTAACATTGGGTAAGACAGCGATTCAGGTCGTAGCCTGCTATAGGTCCCCAAAAATGTCCCAAGACTCACACTCCATGTTCCTAAGCACCCTGGAGAATATTAGGGTCCAACCTAACACTCTCATACTGGGTGACTTCAACTACCCCTCCATTAACTGGGAAAACTACTTATGTACCAATACACTTGCCCAACATTTCCTGGAATTCATTAATTCCAATTCCCTGGACCAGCTCGTTCTTACCCCACTAGAGGTAGCAACATCCTTGACCTGGTCATTACTAACATGGGCGACCATTGCTCTATACCAATAGTCAACTCCTGTCTGGTTAGATCCGACCACAAACTCATCACCTTGGAAATCCACATCTACCCCCCCCGACAAAGGTAACCACCATGAAAAACTTCTCCAGAGCTAACTTTGAGCTCCTAAAAACAGAGATGGCTAACTTCACAGCACCCATGCAATTGCAGAACAGCTGCATGACCACTGAATCATACACTAATGTCCTGTATGAACATGTACAAAAATGCATGGATCTTGCCATACACAACAGAACCAAGACACTCTCCTCCAGAACAAGGAAGCTAATCTGGTGGTCCTCTGCCATAAATAAACTCTACAACAGAAGGAGGAAATTGATGTGAAATAAGGTTAAATCCCAAGACTGGAAAATCTCCCTTATCAGCTTCAACAAAAAGTTGAGATCCCTCATCAAATCCTCTAAAGCTAGCTATGAAAACAGAATTGCAGCAGATAGTAAAGACAACCACAAGGCCTTCTATAGTTATGTAAAGAATCTCCATGGCAATACCCAGATTTACTTGGAGCTATTGCACAATGACACCTCCTATACCAAGCCAACGGATATTGCCAATATACTACAGATTCAGTGCCAACTTTACCCCTCTCTCCCCCACCAAAGGACCAATCAGAAAACCAGTAGATTGCCAGGCACCCAGTATTACTGCTGCACAAGTTAAAACAGCACTGTTCAAGGCCAAGAATGCAGCTTCTATGGGACCTGACAATATCCCTGACTGTGATCTACATGAACTATAGAGTGAACTGGCACCTCACCTGTGTACCCTGTTCAATCACAGCCTCACCTCAGGCTTTGTCCCTACCGAATGGTGCACTGCTACAGTCATCCTTCTCCACAAAGGAGGAGTGACTACAGACCCTGGGAACTATTGCCTCATTAGCCTGACGACTCTGATATGCAAAGCTATGGAATGCATCATCATGGACCTGATAAACAAGAATATAGGGAATCTCTAAACTCTGGATCCCACATAGTTTGGTTTTGTGAAGGGTAGATCATGCTTGCTCAATCTGGTTGACTTTTTGAGTCAGTCACCAGAGCTGTGGATGAAGGTAAGGTGGTTCATACGGCCTACCTTGAACTGGCCAAGGCCTTTGATACCATTTCCCACTCAGGAATCATAGAAAAACTCACTAAAATAGGCATCATCCCCCATATCAATAGGTAGGTTGCAAACTGGCACACAGATAGAACCCACAGTGTGAAAGTAGCTGACTCCATGTCAGACTGCCGACCAGTCACTAGTGGAGTCCCACAGGGTTCGATCCTGGGTCTTCTCCTGTTTGGTATATACTTCTCTGAAGTCCAGGCCAACACAAAGGGACTCTGGCTGACAATGTTCACAGACGATTGCAAGTTGGGAGCCATAATTAACTCCCCAAGTGATGTGACATCCTACAGAAAGGCCTCACTGAGACCAACGACTGGTGTCTGAACCATGACCTTAAGCTCAATGCCAAAAAATGTGTTCTCATCCCCTTTGGGAAAAATCCAGTTCACCTGAATTACCACATTGATGGTAGTCCACTGAACACAGAAAGCTTCATAAGAGATCTGGGAACACAGGGTGACAGCAACCTCTCTTCTGACCACCACATTCCACTGGGGCCAGAAAGTCCTTCTGTGTGGCACATCTCATTACTAAGGGTTTTGCATTCAGGAAGAAAGAGGTCATTGTCTCCCTCTACTCTTCCTTCATTAGGCCAATCATTGAGTACAATGCCCCATTTGGCATGTACCTCACTAGACACCTGCAACAACTGGAGAGGCCACAAAAGTACCTTACAAAGAGGATCCTAGGCCTTAAACACTTGTCCTATATAAGCAGACTCAAAAAACTCCAACTATTCTGTCTCATATCTCCTACTTAGAGGCAATCTCTGCTTGACTTACAAAGCCATGTCTGACCCAGCTCTGTTACAAATGCTACATCTAAAGAAATCCCAGTCCCTCCACATTACACACTCCAGAGACCTCAACCTCATTACCAGAATCAACAGAACAAGCTGGTTGGACAGGTTCATAACCCAGAGACTGTCCACGCTATGAATAGACTTCCCATACATGTCAAGCGGAGCACCTCACTGGTCATCTTCAAGAGAAATATTGATGAGTGGATGGGAAATAGAAAATTCACCATGGGGATCACTCCAGTGGCTGTACTTGACAGAGGCACTAGGAACTAAGGTTAGGTAGCACAATGCCAGGGTAATCCCATGGGCTAGGCTTGTAAAGGCTCCAGGGCCATTAGCCTAGTACACACCTATGAACCTATGAACCTATAAACCTATATCCAAATTACCTGCGTATTGTGCTATTTTTTCATTTGCTTTAATAACAATTCACTTTCTTTCCCTGAAGTATGATCACACATAACTGTGATTCATGTCAAAACCTTCCTAATAATACAATCTACTACAATTGTTCTACCTGGTACAATAATTGTATTATCTAGAACAGCATGTTCATATGTAATCATATGAGCTGCAGTCCCAGTCCATAGGACTGCTCTGCATAGCTCTCAGCCTTCCATCTCCTAAATGAGGAACACTGCCTTTCATAATGTGGAACAAATTGGCAAAGTGTAGAATACCTTCTAACAGCTTACTAACAACTTCAACTAGGAAGCTCGAAGGATGGTTAAAATGTGCTACTTTATACTTATAAAAAGTTATTTTGGTGAGTTAATATGATTCAGTACCATTTACCATAGATATCAGTTAAAAATTCCTAACACTGAATGCGTTAGAGAACCTCTCAATGTGGTACTTTGAGAAACATGGACTTCTTAAGATCCAAAATTAGGAATGTTCCTTGTAGTGAGGTATACTTGAGAGGTATGATGTTCTCCACAGTGCTGCTTAAGCTGCTCTTTTTGCAAAAAAAGGCAAATGTCTTGTGTCTGGTAAGAGCAAGACATCAAAATGCATATTCTTACAACATTTTAAAACTGCCAGCCTCCTGTAAACATTTTTGTGTCATTTACGTTAGATAACATTGAGAAATTAGCCATTCCTTTTTTCACCTGCCTGTCTTTCTAGGTGTGCTCTTTTTCTACCTCTTCCCTTCTTTCTGTTGAGGCACCTTTACTT
This sequence comes from Protopterus annectens, assembly GCF_019279795.1. Taxonomy (NCBI): domain Eukaryota; kingdom Metazoa; phylum Chordata; order Ceratodontiformes; family Protopteridae; genus Protopterus; species Protopterus annectens. The sequence continues at coordinate 193,198,205 of NC_056726.1, forward strand.
TAATTTCCCCCTTCTTTATCACCCTTTCCTAAAACCATACACCTGCTTTCTTTTTCCACTTTAATAAGCCATCCTTTGTACATTTTTCATACAATGCAGAATCCTCACCGGATGTTGCAGCCTTCTGGTTTCCACTGGTTTGTGTAATCTCCCACGCTCTTGCAGGTCACCTTGTTCTTCTGTGGACTCGAAATTAATATTGTCAACCAGGAAAAGCCGAAAGATACAACATTATCTTCTCACACTCTGCTTTCACATTCAAAGCACAGTTTCTTAATACCTGCAAGCAAAGTTTTAATTATTTTGGTATATGATCTGTTGGACCACATTGAGAGCATCTTTTTACTGAATTCATTTATTAAATGATCTTCTGCCTCACAAAGGCAACATGTTTTAGGCTGTACATTATAATGGACAGCATCCTTAACACCATTTATATTTGTGACATATATGTCTAGTAATATTACTTCCTTCTAATAATTTTACCCACACCTCCCATGCCCCTATCTATAAATGTCTTTCACAAAAAACTTTGCAATCATATGCTCAGCTTTGCAGATTTCCATAAATTAGTTTTAATGTTTATTTCAATCAATGTGTCAGCTTCAATCTGAGCTAGCAGTCTCTTAATAACGGCTCTGCTGCTGAGAAAACATAATTAGTCCAAAGATAAACATTTTGTTTTGTCTCTAATACTGTCATAAATGCCTGTTGCAATCCAAAAGCCTCAAAAGTTACATCACAAAACTGTTCAGACTCTAAGCATATCATTGAATGAATATCTGAGGCTTTAAAGCCCAGCAGTTCATTAAGCTTGTCCCAAATCACATTTCTATGAAGAGGTAAGTCTGTTTTATTGTTATAATAATTGTAGCTATCATCTTCTCAGAAATGTGTTGCTCCAAATGTTTCTCTACCCGTATAGGTACAGAGAAAGCTGCACAAATCTTCCTACTTCTGCCTGTGCCATTCACTTCTTGTTCAGTGCTGTGTGTAACAAAAACAGTTATTGTTACATGCCTTCCTTTTTCACCTCTGGTCCTGGTTCATCATCATCGTCATCATCATCACCCTCTTGGTGAAAACATTTATAAACTGCTTGTGACCACAGCAAAGCAATAGAATCATGTGTATCTTCCTCATTAATCATTTTCTTCAGATTTTCTATATCCATCTCATCTGCACTAATTGCAGTCACTGCAGTTTGCACAGCACTAGTATTTTGTATGTCCATTTGGACTAAAATTCTGCTGACAAGCGACTGTGCTACATTACCTGTTGCATCATTAAACATTTCTCTCTCTGCATGTTTACCTCATTCTTTTCCTGCTGCCTTCACCTGCAACAGCCATTTGGCTCTGTTCACAGGGAATTCCTTGAAGCCAAGCCAATTATCTCCTAGTCATTATTGATGTCACATCAGGTCTCCACTGAGAAGGGGACATTGGCCCACTGGTACTAACCCAGCCAACAAAGAATACATAGATTATGTATATACATATGCATATAGACACGCAAACACACACACACACACACACACACACACACACACACACACGCACGCACACACACACACACACACACACACACACACACACACACACACACACACACACACACAGACACATACACACAGACACACACAGACACACATACACAGATACAAACACACACACACACACTATAGTTATAACTCTGGTTATAGTTCAAATTACCTAATGCACATTTATCAGAAAAGTTTGTGTGACTGGTAGATGAATGTATTGTCAGAGTATTTAACTTAAATTAACTAAGTAAATGGTGTAGAAATAAGTCCTAAATTCATGTAATAGGACAGACATACAAACCTTACTTTATTTTAGTGAATAAATTGCTTGTCCATATTATTTGCTGGTGCTGTTTATCATCATCATCATCATCTTTTGGCTTTACTCGTTAGGGTTCGGCACAGCGGATCATCTCTTTCCATTTCTTCCTATCCTCTGCATCTTGCTCTGTTACACCAACCACCTGCATGTCCTCTCTCACCACGTCCATAAACCTTATCTTAGGCCTTCCTCTTTTCCTCTTACCTGGCAGCTTCATCCTTAGCATCTTTTTCCCAATATACCCATCATCCCTCCTCAGCACATGTCCAAACCAACGCAATCTCGTCTCTCTTGCTTTGTCTCCAAACTGTCAAACATGAGCTGACCCTCTAATATACTGATTCCTAATCCTATCCATCTTAGTCACACCGAGTGCAAATCTTAACATCTTTAACTCTGCCACATCCAGCTCTGACTCCTGCCTTTTTGTCAATGCCACTGTCTCCAACCCATATAACATAGCTGGTCTCACTACTGTCTTGTAGACCTTGCCTTTCACTCTTACTGGTACCCGTCTGTCACAAACCACTCCTGACACTCTTCTCCACCCATTCCACCCTGCCTGCACTCTCTTCTTCACCTCTCTTCCACATTCACCATTACTCTGAACTGTTGATCCCAAGTACTTAAACTCGTCCACCTTTACCAACTCTACTCCCTGCATCCTCACCACTCCTCTACCCTCCCTCTCATTTACACACATATATTCTGCCTTAGCCCTGCTGACCTTCATTCCTCTGCTCTCTAGAGCATATCTCCACCTCTCCAGAGTCTCCTCAACCTGATTCCTACTCTCACTACAGATCACAATGTCATCTGCAAACATCATAGTCCACGGGGCCTCCTGTCTGATCTCATCTTTCAACCTGTCCATCACCACTGCAAATAAGAAAGGACTCAGAGCTGATCCTTGATGTAATCCCACCTCCAACTTAAACGGATCTGTCACTCCCACTGCAGTCCTCACCACTGTCACACTACCCTCGTACATATCTTGTACCACTCTTACATACTTCTCTGCCACTCCCGACTTCCTCATACAATACCACAACTCTTCTCTAGGCACCCTGTCATATGATTTCTCCAAGTCTACAAAGACACAATGCAACTGCTTCTGACCTTCTCTGTATTTCTCCAATAACACTCTCAGTGCAAACATCGCATCTGTAGTGCTCTTTCCTGGCATGA